>NW_027446384.1:0-131680 GCF_038048845.1 Mixophyes fleayi | reverse complement strand
ATGAATCATGAATTGAACCATAAATCATGAATCACGAATTGAATAATGAATCATAAATCATGAATTGAATAATGAATCATGAATCATGAATTGAATCATGAATCATTAATTGAATCATGAATCATGAATCATGAATTGAATCATGAATCATGAATTGAACCATGAATCATGAATCATGAATTGAATAATGAATCATGAATCATGAATTGAATCATGAATCATGAATCGAATCATGAATCATGATTCATGAATTGAATCATGAATCATGAATCATGAATTGAATCATGAATCATGAATCATGAATCGAATCATGAATCATGAATCATGAATCATGAATCATGAATTGAATCATGAATCATGAATCAAATCATGAATCATGAATCATGAATCATGAATCGAATCATGAATCATGAATCATGAATCATGAAATGAATCATGAATCATGAATTGAATCATGAATCATAAATCATGAATCATGAATCATGAATCAAGAATCATGAATTGAATCATGAATCATGAATCATGAATCATGAAATGAATCATGAATCATGAATTGAATCATGAATCATGAATCATGAATCATGAATCATGAATCATGAATTGAATCATGAATCATGAATCATGAATTGAATCATGAATCATGAATTGAATAATGAATCATGAATCATGAATTGAACCATAAATCATGAATCATGAATTGAATAATAAATCATGAATCATGAATTGAATCATGAATCATGAATCATGAATCATGAATCATGAATCATGAATCATGAATTGAATCATGAATCATGAATCATGAATTGAACCATGAATCATGAATCATGAATTGAATAATGAATCATGAATCATGAATTGAATCATGAATCATGAATCATGAATCGAATCATGAATCATGATTCATGAATTGAATCATGAATCATGAATTATGAATCATGAATTGAATCATAAATCATTAATCGAATCATGAATCATGAATTGAATCATGAATTGAATCATGAATCATGAATTGAATCATGAATCATGAATCGAATCATGAATCATGAATCATTAATTGAAACATAAATCATGAAATATGAATCATGAATTGAATCATGAATCATGAATCATTAATCATGAATCACGAAATGAATCATAAATTGAATCATGAATCATTAATCGAATCATGAATCATTAATAGAATCATGAATTGAATCATGAATCATAAATTGAATCATGAATTGAATCATGAATCATGAATCATGAATTGAATCATGAATCATGAATCATGAATCATGAATTGAATCATGAATCATGAATCATGAATCGAATCATGAATCATGAATCATGAATCATGAATCATGAATCATGAAATGAATCATGAATCATGAATCATGAATTGAATCATGAATCATGAATTATGAATCATGAATTGAATCATGAATCATGAATCATGAATTGAATCATGAAACATGAATTATTAATTTAATCATGAAACATGAATCATGAATTGAATCATGAATCATGAATTGAATCATGAATTGAATCATGAATCATGAATTGAATCATGAATTGAATCATGAATCATGAATCAAATCATGAATCATGAATTGAATCATAAATGATGAATCATGAATCGAATCATGAATCATGAATTGAATCATGAATTAAGTCATAAATCATTAATTAAATCATGAATTGAATCATGAATTGAATCATGAATCACGAATTGAATCATGAATTGAATCATGAATCATGAATCATGAATTGAATCTTGAATCATGAATCATGAGTCTTGAATTGAATCATGAATCATGAATCATGAATCATGAATTGAATTATGAATCATGATTTAAATCAGGAATCGAATCATGAATTGAATCATGAATTGAATCATAAATCATGAATCATGAATTGAATCATGAATCATGAATCATGAATTATGAATCATGAATTGAATCATGAATCATGAATTGAATCATGAATCATGAATCATGAATCATGAATTGAATCATGAATCATGAATCATAAATTGAATCATGAATCATGAATCATGAATTGAATAATGAATTGAATCATGAATCCTGAATCATCAATTGAATCATGAATCATGAATCATGAATTAAATCATGAATCATAAATCATAAATCAAATCATGAATCATGAATCGAATCATGAATCATGAATCATGAATCATGAATTAAATCATGAATCATGAATTAAATCATGAATCATAAATCATAAATCGAATCATGAATCATGAATCAAATCATGAATCATGAATTGAATCATGAATCATGAATCATGAATCATGAATCATGAATTGAATCATGATTCATGAATCATGAATCGAATCATGAATCATGAATCATGAATCATGAATCATGAATCGAATCATGAATCATGAATCAAATCATGAATCATGAATCATGAATCATGAATCATGAATCGAATCTTGAATCATGAATCATGAATCATGAAATGAATCATAAATCATGAATTGAATCATGAATCATGAATCATGAATCATGAATCATGAATTGAATCATGAATCATGAATTGAATAATGAATCATGAATCATGAATTGAACCATAAATCATGAATCATGAAATGAATCATGAATCATGAATCATGAATCATGAATTGAATCATGAATTGAATCATGAATTGAATCATGAATCATGAATTAAATCATGAATCATGAATCATAAATTGAATCATGAATCATGAATTGAATAATGAATTGAATCATGAATCATGAATCATGAATTAAATCATGAATCATAAATCATAAATCGAATCATGAATCATGAATTGAATCATGAATCATGAATCATGAATCATGAATTGAATTATGAATCATGAATTAAATCATGAATCATAAATAATAAATCGAATCATGAATCATGAATCGAATCATGAATCATGAATTGAATCATGAAATATGAATCATGAATCATAAATCGAATCATGAATCATGAATCATGAATCATGAATCATGAATCGAATCATGAATCATGAATCAAATCATGAATCATGAATCATGAATCATGAATCATGAATCGAATCATGAATCATGAATCATGAATCATGAATCATGAATCATGAATCGAATCATGAATCATGAATCATGAATCATGAAATGAATCATGAATCATGAATTGAATCATGAATCATGAATCATGAATCATGAATCGAATCATGAATCATGAATCATGAATCATGAATCATGAATCGAATCATGAATCATGAATCAAATCATGAATCATGAATCATGAATCATGAATCATGAATCATGAATCGAATCATGAATCATGAATCATGAATCATGAAATGAATCATGAATCATGAATTGAATCATGAATCATGAATCATGAATCATGAATCATGAATTGAATCATGAATCATGAATCATGAATTGAATCATGAATCATGAATTGAATCATGAATCATGAATCATGAATTGAACCATAAATCATGAATCATGAATTGAATAATGAATCATGAATCATGAATTGAATAATGAATCATGAATCATGAATTGAATCATGAATCATGAATTGAATCATGAATCATGAATCATGAATTGAATCATGAATCATGAATTGAACCATGAATCATGAATCATGAATTGAATAATGAATCATGAATCATGAATTGAATCATGAATCATGAATCGAATCATGAATCATGATTCATGAATTGAATCATGAATCATGAATCATGAATTGAATCATGAATCATGAATCATGAATCGAATCATGAATCATGAATCATGAATCATGAATCATGAATTGAATCATGAATCATGAATCAAATCATGAATCATGAATCATGAATCATGAATCATGAATCATGAATCGAATCATGAATCATGAATCATGAATTGAATCATGAATCATGAATCATGAATCGAATCATGAATCATGAATCATGAATTGAATCATGAATCATGAATCAAATCATGAATCATGAATCATGAATCATGAATCGAATCATGAATCATGAATCATGAAATAAATAATGAATCATGAATTGAATCATGAATCATAAATCATGAATCATGAATCATGAATCAAGAATCATGAATTGAATCATGAATCATGAATCATGAATTGAATCATGAATCATGAATCAAATCATGAATCATGAATCATGAATCATGAATCATGAATCATGAATCGAATCATGAATCATGAATCATGAATCATGAAATGAATCATGAATCATGAATTGAATCATGAATCATGAATCATGAATCATGAATCATGAATTGAATCATGAATCATGAATCATGAATTGAATCATGAATCATGAATTGAATCATGAATCATGAATCATGAATTGAACCATAAATCATGAATCATGAATTGAATAATGAATCATGAATCATGAATTGAATAATGAATCATGAATCATGAATTGAATCATGAATCATGAATTGAATCATGAATCATGAATCATGAATTGAATCATGAATCATGAATTGAACCATGAATCATGAATCATGAATTGAATAATGAATCATGAATCATGAATTGAATCATGAATCATGAATCGAATCATGAATCATGATTCATGAATTGAATCATGAATCATGAATCATGAATTGAATCATGAATCATGAATCAAATCATGAATCATGAATCATGAATCATGAATCATGAATCGAATCATGAATCATGAATCATGAATCATGTAATGAATCATGAATCATGAATTGAATCATGAATCATAAATCATGAATCATGAATCATGAATCAAGAATCATGAATTGAATCATGAATCATGAATCATGAATTGAATCATGAATCATGAATTGAATAATGAATCATGAATCATGAATTGAACCATGAATCATGAATCATGAATTGAATAATGAATCATGAATCATGAATTGAATAATGAATCATGAATTGAATCATGAATCATGAATCATGAATCATGAATTGAATAATGAATCATGAATTGAACCATGAATCATGAATTATGAATTGAATAATGAATCAGTAATCATGAATTGAATAATGAATCATGAATCGAATCATGAATCATGAATTGAATCATGAATCATAAATCATGAATCATGAATCATGAATCGAATCATGAATTGAATCATGAATCATGAATCATGAATTGAATCATGAATCATGAATTATGAATCATGAATTGAATCATGAATTGAATCATGAATCATGAATCATGAATTGAATCATGAAATATGAATTATTAATTTAATCATGAATCATGAATCATGAATTGAATCATGAAATATGAATTATTAATTTAATCATGAATCATGAATCATGAATTGAATCATGAATCATGAATCGAATCGTGAATTGAATCATGAATCGAATCATGAATTGAATCATAAATGATGAATCATGAATCGAATCATGAATCATCAATTGAATCATGAATCATGAATCATGAATTAAATCATGAATTATAAATCATAAATCGAATCATGCATCATGAATCGAATCATGAATCATGAATCATCAAGCATGAATTGAACCATGAATCATGAATTAAATCATGAATCATAAATCATAAATCGAATCATGAATCATGAATCGAATCATGAATCATGAATCATGAATCATGAATCGAATCACGAATCAAATCATGAATCATGAATCATGAATCATGAATCATGAATCATGAATCGAATCATGAATCATGAATCATGAATCATGAAATGAATCATGAATCATGAATTGAATCATGAATCATGAATCATGAATCATGAATCATGAATCATGAATTGAATCATGAATCATGAATCATGAATTGAATCATGAATCATGAATTGAATAATGAATCATGAATCATGAATTGAACCATAAATCATGAATCATGAATTGAATAATAAATCATGAATCATGAATTGAATCATGAATCATGAATCATGAATCATGAATCATGAATCATGAATCATGAATTGAATCATGAATCATGAATCATGAATTGAACCATGAATCATGAATCATGAATTGAATAATGAATCATGAATCATGAATTGAATCATGAATCATGAATCGAATCATGAATCATGATTCATGAATTGAATCATGAATCATGAATCATGAATTGAATCATGAATCATGAATCGAATCATGAATCATGAATCAAATCATGAATCATGAATCATGAATCATGAATCATGAATCATGAAATGAATCATGAATCATGAATTGAATCATGAATCATAAATCATGAATCATGAATCATGAATCATGAATTGAATCATGAATCATGAATCATGAATTGAATCATGAATCATGAATTGAATAATGATTCATGAATAATGAATTGAACCATGAATCATGAATCATGAATTGAATAATGAATCATGAATCATGAATTGAATAATGAATCATGAATCATGAATCATGAATCATGAATCATGAATCATGAATTGAATCATGAATCATGAATCATGAATTGAATCATGAATCATGAATTGAACCATGAATCATGAATTATGAATTGAATAATGAATCAGGAATCATGAATTGAATAATGAATCATGAATCGAATCATGAATCATGAATTGAATCATGAATCATGAATTATGAATCATGAATTGAATCATTAATCATGAATTAAATCATGAATCATGAATCATGAATTGAATCATGAATTAAATCATGAATCATAAATCATGAATTGAATCATAAATCATGAATTGAATCATGAATCATCAATTGAATCATTTTTAATGAATCATGAATTAAATCATGAATCATAAATTATAAATCAAATCATGAATCATGAATTGAATCATGAATCATAAATCATGAATCATGAATCATGAATTGAATCATGAATCATGAATCATAAATTAAATCATGAATCATGAGTCATGATTTGAATCATGAATCATAAATTATGAATCATGAATTGAATCATGAATCATGAATTATGAATCATGAATTGAATCATGAATTGAATCATGAATCACGAATCATAAATTGAATCATGAATCATGAATTATTAATTTAATCATGAAACATGAATCATGAATTGAATTATGAATCATGAATCGAATCATGAATCATGAATCATGAATTGAATCATAAATCATGAATCATGAATCGAATCATGAATCATGAATTGAATCATGAATTGAGTCATAAATCATTAATTAAATCATGAATCATGAATTGAATCATGAATTGAATCATGATTCACAAATTGAATCAAGATATGAATCTTGAATCATGAATCATGAATCATGAATTGAATCATGAATCATGAATCATGAATCATGAATTGTATCATGAATCATGATTTTAATCAGGAATCAAATCATGAATTGAATCATGAATCATGAATCATGAATCATGAATTGAATCATGAATCATGAATCATGAATTGAATCATGAATCATTAATCATGAATTGAATCATGAATTGAATCATAAATCATGAATTGAATCATGAATCATGATTTTAATCAGGAATCGAATCATGAATTCAATCATGAATCATGAATCATGAATTGAATCATGAATTAAAACATAAATCATGAATCATGAATTGAAACATGAATCATGAATCATGAATTGAATCATGAATTGAATCATGAATCATGAATTGAATCATGAATCATGAATCATGAATTGAATAATGAATTGAATCATGAATCATGAATCATGAATTGAATCATGAATCATGAATTAAATCATGAATCATAAATCATAAATCGAATCATGAATCATGAATCGAATCATGAATCATGAATCATGAATCATGAATTGAATCATGAATCATGAATCATGAATTAAATCATGAATCATAAATCATAAATCGAATCATGAATCATGAATTGAATCATGAATCATGAATTGAATCATGAATCATGAATCATGAATCATGAATTGTATCATGAATCATGAATCATGAATCATGAATCAAATCATGAATCGTGAATCATGAATCATGAAATGAATCATGAATCATGAATCAAGAATCATGAATCATGAATCATGAATTGAATCATGAATCATGAATCATGAATTGAATCATGAATCATGAATTGAATAATGAATCATAAATCATGAATTGAACCATGAATCATGAATTATGAATTGAATAATGAATCATGAATCATGAATTGAATAATGAATCATGAATCGAATCATTAATTATGAATTGAATCATGAATCATGAAACATGAATCATGAATTGAGTCATGAATCATGAATTGAATAATGAATCATGAATTGAATCATGAATCATGAATCGAATCATGAATCGAATCATGAATCATGAATCATGAATCATGAATCATGAATCATGAATTGAATCATGAATCATGAATCATGAATTGAATCATGAATCATGAATCATGAATTGAATAATGAATCATGAATCATGAATTGAACCATGAATCATAAATTATGAATTGAATAATGATTCATGAATCATGAATTGAATAATGAATCATGAATCGAATCATTAATCATGAATTGAATCATGAATCATGAATTATGAATCATGAATTGAATCATGAATCATGAATTGAATCATGAATTGAATCATGAATCATGAATTGAATCATGAATCATGAATCATGAATTAAATCATGAATCATAAATCATGAATTGAATCATGAATCATCAATTGAATCATGAATCATGAATTAAATCATGAATCATAAATCATAAATCAAATTATGAATCATGAATCGAATCATGAATCATGAATCATGAATTGAATCATGAATCATGAATCATGAATCATGAATTGAATCATGAATCATGAATTGAATCATGAATCATGAATCATGAATCATGAATCATGAATCATGAATCATAAAAATGAATCATGAATCATGAATTAAATCATGAATCATGAAGTATGAATCATGAATTGAATCATGAATTATGAATCATGAATTGAATCATGAAATGAATCATGAATCATGAATCACGAATCATAAATTGAATCATGAATCATGAATTTAATCATGAAACATGAATCATGAATTGAGTCATGAATCATGAATCGAATCATGAATCATGAATCATGAATTGAATCATAATTCATGAATCGAATCATGAATCGAATCATGAATCATGAATCATGAATCGTGAATCATGAAATGAATCATGAATCATGAATCATGAATTGAATCATGAATCATGAATCAAATCATGAATCGAATCATGAATAATGAAGCATGAATCATGAATCATGAATTGAATCATGAATCATGAATCATGAATTGAATCATGAATCATGAATCATGAATTGAATAATGAATATAAATCATGAATTGAACAATGAATCATGAATTATGAATTGAATAATGAATCATGAATCATGAATTGAATAATGAATCATGAATCGAATCATTAATCATGAATTGAATCATGAATCATGAAACATGAATCATGAATTGAGTCATGAATCATGAATCGAATCATGAATCATGAATCATGAATTGAATCATGAATCATGAATCGAATCATGAATCGAATCATGAATCATGAATCATGAATCATGAATCATGAATTGAATCATGAATCATGAATCATGAATTGAATCATGAATCATGAATCATGAATTGAATAATGAATCATGAATCATGAATTGAACCATGAATCATGAATTATGAATTAAATAATGAATCATGAATCATGAATTGAATAATGAATCATGAATTGAATCATTAATCATGAATTGAATCATGAATCATGAATCATGAATTAAATCATGAATCATAAATCATGAATTGAATCATGAATCATCAATTGAATCATGAATCATGAATCATGAATTAAATCATGAATCATAAATCATAAATCAAATCATGAATCATGAATCGAATCATGAATCATGAATCATGAATTGAATCATGAATCATGAATCATGAATCATGAATTGAATCATGAATCATGAATTGAATCATGAATCATGAATCATGAATCATGAATCATGAATCATAAATCATGAAATGAATCATGAATCATGAATTAAATCATGAATCATGAAGTATGAATCATGAATTGAATCGTGAATTATGAATCATGAATTGAATCATGAATTGTATCTTGAATCATGAATCATGAAATGAATCATGAATCATGAATCACGAATAATAAATTGAATCATGAATCATGAATTTAATTATAAAACATGAATCATGAATTGAGTCATGAATCATGAATCGAATCATGAATCATGAATCATGAATTGAATCATGAATCATGAATCGAATCATGAATCATGAAATGAATCATGAATCATGAATCGTGAATAATGAAATGAATCATGAATCATGAATTGAATCATGAATCATGAGTCGAATCATGAATCGAATCATGAATAATGAATCATGAATCATGAATTGAATCATGAATCATGAATTGAATCATGAATCATGAATCATGAATTGAATAATGAATCATGAATCGAATCATTAATCATGAATTGAATCATGAATCATGAATTATGAATCATGAATTGAATCATGAATCATGAATTGAATCATGAATTGAATCATGAATCATGAATTGAATCATGAATCATGAATCATGAATTAAATCATGAATCATAAATCATGAATTGAATCATGAATCATCAATTGAATCATGAATCATGAATCATGAATTAAATCATGAATCATAAATCATAAATCAAATCATGAATCATGAATCGAATCTTGAATCATGAATCATGAATTGAATCATGAATCATGAATCATGAATCATGAATTGAATCATGAATCATGAATTGAATCATGAATTGAATCATGAATTATGAATCATGAATTGAATCATGAATTGTATCTTGAATCATGAATCATGAAATGAATCATGAATCATGAATCACGAATCATAAATTGAATCATGAATCATGAATTTAATCATGAAACATGAATCATGAATTGAGTCATGAATCATGAATCGAATCATGAATCATGAATCATGAATTGAATCATGAATCATGAATCGAATCATGAATCATGAAATGAATCATGAATCATGAATCGTGAATAATGAAATGAATCATGAATCATGAATTGAATCATGAATCATGAGTCGAATCATGAATCGAATCATGAATAATGAATCATGAATCATGAATTGAATCATGAATCATGAATCATGAATTGAATCATGAATCATGAATCATGAATTGAATAATAAATCATGAATCATGAATTGAACCATGAATCATGAATTATGAATTGAATAATGAATCATGAATCATGAATTGAATAAGGAATCATGAATCGAATAATTAATCATGAATTGAATCATGAATCATGAATTATGAATCATGAATTGAATCATGAATTGAATCATGAATCATGAATCATGAATTGAATCTTGAATCATGAATCATGAATCTTGAATTGAATCATGAATCATGAATCATGAATCATGAATTGAATTATGAATCATGATTTAAATCAGGAATCGAATCATGAATTGAATCATGAATTGAATCATAAATCATGAATCATGAATTGAATCATGAATCATGAATCATGAATTATGAATCATGAATTGAATCATGAATCATGAATTGAATCATGAATCATGAATCATGAATCATGAATTGAATCATGAATCATGAATCATAAATTGAATCATGAATCATGAATCATGAATTGAATAATGAATTGAATCATGAATCATGAATCATCAATTGAATCATGAATCATGAATCATGAATTAACTCATGAATCATAAATCATAAATCAAATCATGAATCATGAATCATGAATCATGAATCATGAATTAAATCATGAATCATGAATTAAATAATGAATCATAAATCATAAATCGAATCATGAATCATGAATCAAATCATGAATCATGAATTGAATCATGAATCATGAATCATGAATCATGAATCATGAATTGAATCATGAATCATGAATCATGAATCGAATAATGAATCATGAATCATGAATCATGAATCATGAATCGAATCATGAATCATGAATCAAATCATGAATCATGAATCATGAATCATGAATCATGAATCGAATCATGAATCATGAATCATGAATCATGAATCATGAAATGAATCATTAATCATGAATTGAATCATGAATCATGAAACATGAATCATGAATTGAGTCATGAATCATGAATCGAATCATGAATCATGAATTGAATCATGAATCATGAATCGAATCATGAATCGAATCATGAATCATGAATCATGAATCATGAATCATGAATTGAATCATGAATCATGAATCATGAATTGAATTATGAATCATGAATCATGAATTGAATAATGAATCATGAATCATGAATTGAACCATGAATCATGAATTATGAATTAAATAATGAATCATGAATCATGAATTGAATAATGAATCATGAATCGAATCATTAATCATGAATTGAATCATGAATCATGAATTATGAATCATGAATTGAATCATGAATCATGAATTGAATCATGAATTGAATCATGAATCATGAATTGAATCATGAATCATGAATCATGAATTAAATCATGAATCATAAATCATGAATTGAATCATGAATCATCAATTGAATCATGAATCATGAATCATGAATTAAATCATGAATCATAAATCATAAATCAAATCATGAATCATGAATCGAATCATGAATCATGAATCATGAATTAAATCATGAATCATAAATCATAAATCAAATCATGAATCATGAATCGAATCATGAATCATGAATCATGAATTGAATCATGAATCATGAATTGAATCATGAATCATGAATCATGAATCATGAATCATGAATCATAAATCATGAAATGAATCATGAATCATGAATTAAATCATGAATCATGAAGTATGAATCATGAATTGAATCGTGAATTATGAATCATGAATTGAATCATGAATTGTATCTTGAATCATGAATCATGAAATGAATCATGAATCATGAATCACGAATAATAAATTGAATCATGAATCATGAATTTAATCATAAAACATGAATCATGAATTGAGTCATGAATCATGAATCGAATCATGAATCATGAATCATAAATTTGAATCATGAATCATGAATCGAATCATGAATCATGAAATGAATCATGAATCATGAATCGTGAATAATGAAATGAATCATGAATCATGAATTGAATCATGAATCATGAGTCGAATCATGAATCAAATCATGAATAATGAATCATGAATCATGAATTGAATCATGAATCATGAATCATGAATTGAATCATGAATCATGAATCATGAATTGAATAATGAATCATGAATCGAATCATTAATCATGAATTGAATCATGAATCATGAATTATGAATCATGAATTGAATCATGAATCATGAATTGAATCATGAATTGAATCATGAATCATGAATTGAATCATGAATCATGAATCATGAATTAAATCATGAATCATAAATCATGAATTGAATCATGAATCATCAATTGAATCATGAATCATGAATTAAATCATGAATCATAAATCATAAATCAAATCATGAATCATGAATCGAATCTTGAATCATGAATCATGAATTGAATCATGAATCATGAATCATGAATCATGAATTGAATCATGAATCATGAATTGAATCATGAATTGAATCATGAATTATGAATCATGAATTGAATCATGAATTGTATCTTGAATCATGAATCATGAAATGAATCATGAATCATGAATCACGAATCATAAATTGAATCATGAATCATGAATTTAATCATGAAACATGAATCATGAATTGAGTCATGAATCATGAATCGAATCATGAATCATGAATCATGAATTGAATCATGAATCATGAATCGAATCATGAATCATGAAATGAATCATGAATCATGAATCGTGAATAATGAAATGAATCATGAATCATGAATTGAATCATGAATCATGAGTCGAATCATGAATCCAATCATGAATAATGAATCATGAATCATGAATTGAATCATGAATCATGAATCATGAATTGAATCATGAATCATGAATCATGAATTGAATAATAAATCATGAATCATGAATTGAACCATGAATCATGAATTATGAATTGAATAATGAATCATGAATCATGAATTGAATAAGGAATCATGAATCGAATAATTAATCATGAATTGAATCATGAATCATGAATTATGAATCATGAATTGAATCATGAATTGAATCATGAATCATGAATCATGAATTGAATCTTGAATCATGAATCATGAATCTTGAATTGAATCATGAATCATGAATCATGAATAATGAATTGAATTATGAATCATGATTTAAATCAGGAATCGAATCATGAATTGAATCATGAATTGAATCATAAATCATGAATCATGAATTGAATCATGAATCATGAATCATGAATTATGAATCATGAATTGAATCATGAATCATGAATTGAATCATGAATCATGAATCATGAATCATGAATTGAATCATGAATCATGAATCATAAATTGAATCATGAATCATGAATCATGAATTGAATAATGAATTGAATCATGAATCATGAATCATCAATTGAATCATGAATCATGAATCATGAATTAAATCATGAATCATAAATCATAAATCAAATCATGAATCATGAATCGAATCATGAATCATGAATCATGAATCATGAATTAAATCATGAATCATGAATTAAATAATGAATCATAAATCATTAATCGAATCATGAATCATGAATCAAATCATGAATCATGAATTGAATCATGAATCATGAATCATGAATCATGAATCATGAATTGAATCATGAATCATGAATCATGAATCGAATAATGAATCATGAATCATGAATCATGAATCATGAATCGAATCATGAATCATGAATCAAATCATGAATCATGAATCATGAATCATGAATCATGAATCGAATCATGAATCATGAATCATGAATCATGAATCATGAAATGAATCATAAATCATGAATTGAATCATGAATCATGAATCATGAATCATGAATCATGAATTGAATCATGAATCATGAATCATGAATTGAATCATGAATCATGAATTGAATAATGAATCATGAATCATGAATTGAACCATAAATCATGAATCATGAAATGAATCATGAATCATGAATCATGAATCATGAATTGAATCATGAATTGAATCATGAATTAAATCATGAATCATGAATTAAATCATGAATCATGAATCATAAATTGAATCATGAATCATGAATTGAATAATGAATTGAATCATGAATCATGAATCATGAATTAAATCATGAATCATAAATCATAAATCGAATCATGAATCATGAATTGAATCATGAATCATGAATCATGAATCATGAATTGAATTATGAATCATGAATTAAATCATGAATCATAAATAATAAATCGAATCATGAATCATGAATCGAATCATGAATCATGAATTGAATCATGAATCATGAATCATGAATCATGAATCGAATCATGAATCATGAATCATGAATCATGAATCATGAATCGAATCATGAATCATGAATCAAATCATGAATCATGAATCATGAATCATGAATCATGAATCGAATCATGAATCATGAATCATGAATCATGAATCATGAATCGAATCATGAATCATGAATCATGAATCATGAAATGAATCATGAATCATGAATTGAATCATGAATCATGAATCATGAATCATGAATCATGAATCGAATCATGAATCATGAATCATGAATCATGAATCATGAATCATGAATCGAATCATGAATCATGAATCAAATCATGAATCATGAATCATGAATCATGAATCATGAATCATGAATCGAATCATGAATCATGAATCATGAATCATGAAATGAATCATGAATCATGAATTGAATCATGAATCATGAATCATGAATCATGAATTGAATCATGAATCATGAATTGAACCATAAATCATGAATCATGAATTGAATAATGAATCATGAATCATGAATTGAATAATGAATCATGAATTGAATCATGAATCATGAATTTAATCATGAATCATGAATCATGAATTGAATCATGAATCATGAATTGAACCATGAATCATGAATCATGAATTGAATAATGAATCATGAATCATGAATTGAATCATGATCCATGAATCGAATCATGAATCATGATTCATGAATTGAATCATGAATCATGAATCATGAATTGAATCATGAATCATGAATCATGAATCGAATCATTAATCATGAATCATGAATCATGAATCATGAATTGAATCATGAATCATGAATCAAATCATGAATCATGAATCATGAATCATGAATCATGAATCATGAATCGAATCATGAATCATGAATCATGAATCATGAAATGAATCATGAATCATGAATTGAATCATGAATCATAAATCATGAATCATGAATCATGAATCAAGAATCATGAATTGAATCATGAATCATGAATCATGAATTGAATCATGAATCATGAATCATGAATCAAGAATCATGAATTGAATCATGAATCATGAATCATGAATTGAATCATGAATCATGAATTGAATAATGAATCATGAATCATGAATTGAACCATGAATCATGAATCATGAATTGAATAATGAATCATGAATCATGAATTGAATAATGAATCATGAATTGAATCATGAATCATGAATCATGAATTGAATCATGAATCATGAATCATGAATTGAATCATGAATCATGAATCATGAATTGAATCATGAATCATGAATCATGAATTGAATAATGAATCATGAATTGAACCATGAATCATGAATTATGAATTGAATAATGAATCAGGAATCATGAATTGAATAATGAATCATGAATCGAATCATGAATCATGAATTGAATCATGAATCATAAATCATGAATCATGAATCATGAATCGAATCATGAATCATGAATCATGAAATGAATCATGAATCATGAATTGAATCATGAATCATGAATTATGAATCATGAATTGAATCATGAATTGAATCATGAATCATGAATCATGAATTGAATCATGAAATATGAATTATTAATTTAATCATGAATCATGAATCATGAATTGAATCATGAATCATGAATCGAATCGTGAATTGAATCATGAATCGAATCATGAATTGAATCATAAATGATGAATCATGAATCGAATCATGAATCATCAATTGAATCATGAATCATGAATCATGAATTAAATCATGAATTATAAATCATAAATCGAATCATGCATCATGAATCGAATCATGAATCATGAATCATCAAGCATGAATTGAACCATGAATCATGAATTAAATCATGAATCATAAATCATAAATCGAATCATGAATCATGAATCGAATCATGAATCATGAATTGAATCATAAATCATGAATCATGAATCATGAATCGAATCATGAATCATGAATCATGAATCATGAATCATGAATCGAATCATGAATCATGAATCAAATCATGAATCATGAATCATGAATCATGAATCATGAATCGAATCATGAATCATGAATCATGAATCATGAAATGAATCATGAATCATGAATTGAATCATGAATCATGAATCATGAATCATGAATCATGAATTGAATCATGAATCATGAATCATGAATTGAATCATGAATCATGAATTGAATAATGAATCATGAATCATGAATTGAACCATAAATCATGAATCATGAATTGAATAATAAATCATGAATCATGAATTGAATCATGAATCATGAATCATGAATCATGAATCATGAATCATGAATCATGAATTGAATCATGAATCATGAATCATGAATTGAACCATGAATCATGAATCATGAATTGAATAATGAATCATGAATCATGAATTGAATCATGAATCATGAATCGAATCATGAATCATGATTCATGAATTGAATCATGAATCATGAATCATGAATTGAATCATGAATCATGAATCGAATCATGAATCATGAATCAAATCATGAATCATGAATCATGAATCATGAATCATGAATCATGAATCATGAAATGAATCATGAATCATGAATCATGAATTGAATCATGAATCATGAATTGAATAATGAATCATGAATAATGAATTGAACCATGAATCATGAATCATGAATTGAATAATGAATCATGAATCATGAATTGAATAATGAATCATGAATCGAATCATGAATCATGAATCATGAATCATGAATCATGAATTGAATCATGAATCATGAATCATGAATTGAATCATGAATCATGAATTGAACCATGAATCATGAATTATGAATTGAATAATGAATCAGGAATCATGAATTGAATAATGAATCATAAATCGAATCATGAATCATGAATTGAATCATGAATCATTGAATTATGAATCATGAATTGAATCATTAATCATGAATTAAATCATGAATCATGAATCATGAATCATGAATTGAATCATGAATTAAATCATGAATCATAAATCATGAATTGAATCATAAATCATGAATTGAATCATGAATCATCAATTGAATCATTTTTAATGAATCATGAATTAAATCATGAATCATAAATTATAAATCAAATCATGAATCATGAGTCATGAATTGAATCATGAATCATAAATTATGAATCATGAATTGAATCATGAATCATGAATTATGAATCATGAATTGAATCATGAATTGAATCATGAATCACGAATCATAAATTGAATCATGAATCATGAATTATTAATTTAATCATGAAACATGAATCATGAATTGAATTATGAATCATGAATCGAATCATGAATCATGAATCATGAATTGAATCATAAATCATGAATCATGAATCGAATCATGAATCATGAATTGAATCATGAATTGAGTCATAAATCATTAATTAAATCATGAATCATGAATTGAATCATGAATTGAATCATGATTCACAAATTGAATCAAGAATTGAATCTTGAATCATGAATCATGAATCATGAATTGAATCATGAATCATGAATCATGAATCATGAATTGTATCATGAATCATGATTTTAATCAGGAATAAAATCATGAATTGAATCATGAATCATGAATCATGAATCATGAATTGAATCATGAATCATGAATCATAAATTGAATCATGAATCATGAATCATGAATTGAATCATGAATTGAATCATAAATCATGAATTGAATCATGAATCATGATTTTAATCAGGAATCGAATCATGAATTCAATCATGAATCATGAATCAGAATCATGAATTGAATCATGAATCATGAATCATGAATCATGAATTGAATCATGAATTAAAACATAAATCATGAATCATGAATTGAAACATGAATCATGAATCATGAATTGAATCATGAATTGAATCATGAATCATGAATCATGAATTAAATAATGAATTGAATCATGAATCATGAATCATGAATTGAATCATGAATCATGAATTAAATCATGAATCATAAATCATAAATCGAATAATGAATCTTGAATTGAATCATGAATCATGAATTGAATCATGAATCAAGAATCATGAATCATGAATTGTATCATGAATCATGAATCATGAATCGAATCATGAATCATGAATCAAATCATGAATCATGAATCGTGAATCATGAATCATGAAATGAATCATGAATCATGAATCAAGAATCATGAATCATGAATCATGAATCATGAATCATGAATTGAATCATGAATCATGAATCATGAATTGAATCATGAATCATGAATTGAATAATGAATCATAAATCATAAATTGAACCATGAATCATGAATTATGAATTGAATAATGAATCATGAATCATGAATTGAATAATGAATCATGAATCGAATCATTAATCATGAATTGAATCATGAATCATGAAACATGAATCATGAATTGAGTCATGAATCATGAATTGAATAATGAATCATGAATTGAATCATGAATCATGAATCGAATCATGAATCGAATCATGAATCATGAATCATGAATCATGAATCATGAATTGAATCATGAATCATGAATCATGAATTGAATAATGAATCATGAATCATGAATTGAATAATGAATCATGAATCATGAATTGAACCATGAATCATAAATTATGAATTGAATAATGATTCATGAATCATGAATTGAATAATGAATCATGAATCGAATCATTAATCATGAATTGAATCATGAATCATGAATTATGAATCATGAATTGAATCATGAATCATGAATTGAATCATGAATTGAATCATGAATCATGAATCATGAATTGAATCATGAATCATGAATCATGAATTAAATCATGAATCATAAATCATGAATTGAATCATGAATCATCAATTGAATCATGAATCATGAATCATGAATTAAATCATGAATCATAAATCATAAATCAAATTATGAATCATGAATCGAATCATGAATCATGAATCATGAATTGAATCATGAATCATGAATCATGAATCATGAATTGAATCATGAATCATGAATTGAATCATGAATCATGAATCATGAATCATGAATCATGAATCATGAAATGAATCATGAATCATGAATTAAATCATGAATCATGAAGTATGAATCATGAATTGAATCATGAATTATGAATCATGAATTGAATCATGAAATGAATCATGAATCATGAATCACGAATCATAAATTGAATCATGAATCATGAATTTAATCATGAAACATGAATCATGAATTGAGTCATGAATCATGAATCGAATCATGAATCATGAATCATGAATTGAATCATAATTCATGAATCGAATCATGAATCGAATCATGAATCATGAATCATGAATCGTGAATCATGAAATGAATCATGAATCATGAATCATGAATTGAATCATGAATCATGAATCAAATCATGAATCGAATCATGAATCATGAATCATGAATTGAATCATGAATCATGAATCATGAATTGAATAATGAATATAAATCATGAATTGAACAATGAATCATGAATTATGAATTGAATAATGAATCATGAATCATGAATTGAATAATGAATCATGAATCGAATCATTAATCATGAATTGAATCATGAATCATGAAACATGAATCATGAATTGAGTCATGAATCATGAATCGAATCATGAATCATGAATCATGAATTGAATCATGAATCATGAATCGAATCATGAATCGAATCATGAATCATGAATCATGAATCATGAATCATGAATTGAATCATGAATCATGAATCATGAATTGAATCATGAATCATGAATCATGAATCATGAATTGAATCATGAATCATGAATTGAATCATGAATCATGAATCATGAATCATGAATCATGAATTGAATCATGAATCATGAATCGAATCATGAATCATGAATCATGAATTGAATCATGAATCATGAATCGAATCATGAATCATGAAATGAATCATGAATCATGAATTGTGAATAATGAAATGAATCATGAATCATGAATCATGAATTGAATCATGAATCATGAGTCGAATCATGAATCGAATCATGAATAATGAATCATGAATCATGAATTGAATCATGAATCATGAATCATGAATTGAATCATGAATCATGAATCATGAATTGAATAATAAATCATGAATCATGAATTGAACCATGAATCATGAATTATGAATTGAATAATGAATCATGAATCATGAATTGAATAAGGAATCATGAATCGAATAATTAATCATGAATTGAATCATGAATCATGAATTATGAATCATGAATTGAATCATGAATCATGAATTGAATCATGAATTGAATCATGAATCATGAATCATGAATTGAATCATGAATCATGAATTAAATCATGAATCATAAATCATGAATTGAATCATGAATTGAATCATGAATCATCAATTGAATCATGAATCATGAATCATGAATTAAATCCTGAATCATAAATCATAAATCAAATCATGAATCATGAATCGAATCATGAATCATGAATCATGAATTGAATCATGAATCATGAATCATGAATCATGAATTGAATCATGAATCATGGATTGAATCATGAATCATGAATCATGAATCATGAATCATGAATCATGAATCATGAAATGAATCATGAATCATGAATTGAATCATGAATCATGAAGTATGAATCATGAATTGAATCATGAAATGAATCATGAATTAAATCATGAATCATAAATCATGAATTGAATCATGAATGATGAATTGAATCATGAATTGAATCATGAATTGAATCATGAATTGAATCATGAATCATGAATAGAATCATGAATCATGAATCATGAATTGAAACATAAATCATTAATCATGAATCATAAATTGAATCATGAATTGAATCATGAATCATTAATCAAATCATGAATCATTAATTGAATCATTCATTGAATCATGAATCATAAATTGAATCATGAATTGAATCATGAATCATGAATTGAATCATGAATCATGAATCATGAATTGAATCATGAATCATGAATCATGAATCGAATCATGAATCATGAATCGAATCATGAGTCATGAATCATGAATCATAAATTAAATCATGAATCATGAATCATGAATTGAATCATGAATCATAAATTATGAATCATGAATTAAATCATGAATCATGAATCATGAATTGAATCATGAATCATAAATTATGAATCATGAATTGAATCATGAATCATAAATTATGAATCATGAATTGAATCATGAATTAAATCATGAATCATGAATCGAATCATGAATCATGAATTGAATCATGAATTGAATATAAATCATTAATCAAATCATGAATCATAAATTGAATCATGAATTGAATCATGAATCATGAATCACGTATCATAAATTGAATCATGAATCATGAATTATTAATTTAATCATGAAACATGAATTATGAATTGAATTATGAATCTTGAATCGAATCATGAATCATGAATCATGAATTGAATCATTAATCATGAATCATGAATCGAATCTTGAATCATGAATTGAATCATGAATTGAGTCATAAATCATTAATTAAATCATGAATCATGAATTGAATCATGAATCACAAATTGAATCATGAATTGAATCATGAATCATGAATCATGATTTGAATCTTGAATCATGAATCATGAATCATGAATTGAATCATGAATCATGAATCATGAATCATTAATTGAATCATGATTTTAATCAGGAATCGAATCATGAATTGAATCATGAATCATGAATCATGAATTGAATTATGAATCATGAATCATGAATCATGAATTGAATCATGAATTGAATCATGAATCATGAATCATGAATTGACTCATGAATCATGAATTGAATCATGAATCATGAATCATGAATCATGAATCATGAATTGAATCATGAATCATGAATTGAATCATGAATCATGAATCATACATTGAATCATGAATCATAAATCATGAATTGAATAATGAATTGAATCATGAATCATGAATCATCAATTGAATCATGAATCATGAATTAATTCATGAATCATGAATCGAATCATGAATCATGAATTGAATCATGAATTGAATATAAATCATTAATCAAATCATGAATCATGAATTGAATCATGAATTGAATCATGAATCACGAATTAAATCATGAATTGAATCATGAATTGAATCATGAATCATGAATAGAATCATGAATCATGAATTGAAACATAAATCATTAATCATGAATCATAAATTGAATCATGAATTGAATCATGAATCATTAATCAAATCATGAATCATTAATTGAATCATTCATTGAATCATGAATCATAAATTGAATCATGAATTGAATCATGAATCATGAATCATGAATTGAATCATGAATCATGAATCATGAATCATGAATTGAATCATGAATCATGAATCATGAATTGAATCATGAATCATGAATCGAATCATGAGTCATGAATCATGAATCATAAAATAAATCATGAATCATGAATCATGAATTGAATCATGAATCATAAATTATGAATCATGAATTAAATCATGAATCATGAATCATGAATTGAATCATGAATCATAAATTATGAATCATGAATTGAATCATGAATCATGAATTATGAATCATAAATTGAATCATGAATTGAATCATGAATCATGAATTGAATCATGAATCATGAATCACGAATCATAAATTGAATCATGAATCATGAATTATTAATTTAATCATGAAACATGAATTATGAATTGAATTATGAATCATGAATCGAATTATGAATCATGAATCATGAATTGAATCATAAATCATGAATCATGAATCGAATCTTGAATCATGAATTGAATCATGAATTGAGTCATAAATCATTAATTAAATCATGAATCATGAATTGAATCATGAATCACAAATTGAATCATGAATTGAATCATGAATCATGAATCATGAATTGAATCTTGAATCATGAATCATGAATCATGAATTGAATCATGAATCATGAATCATGAATCATGAATTGAATCATGAATCATGATTTTAATCAGGAATCGAATCATGAATTGAATCATGAATCATGAATCATGAATCATGAATTAAATTATGAATCATGAATCATGAATCATGAATTGAATCATGAATTGAATCATGAATCATGAATCATGAATTGAATCATGAATCATGAATTGAATCATGAATCATGAATCATGAATCATGAATTGAATCATGAATCATGAATTGAATCATGAATTGAATCATGAATCATGAATTGAATCATGAATCATGAATCATAAATTGAATCATGAATCATGAATCATGAATTGAATAATGAATTGAATCATGAATCATGAATCATCAATTGAATCATGAATCATGAATTAAATCATGAATCATAAATCATAAATCGAATCATGAATCATGAATCGAATCATGAATCATGAATCGAATCATGAATCATGAATCATGAATCATGAATTGAATCATGAATCATGAATCATGAATCATGAATTGAATCATGAATCATGAATCATGAATCATGAATCATGAATTAAATCATGAATCATAAATCATAAATCGAATCATGAATCATAATTCGAATCATGAATCATGAATTGAATCATGAATCATGAATCATGAATTGTATCATGAATCATGAATCATGAATCGAATCATGAATCATGAATCATGAATCATGAATCGAATCATGAATCATGAATCAAATCATGAATCATGAATCATGAATCATGAAATGAATCATGAATCATGAATTGAATCATGAATCATGAATCATGAATCATGAATCATGAATCATGAATTCAATCATGAATCATGAATCATGAATTGAATAATGAATCATAAATCATGAATTGAACCATGAATCATGAATTATGAATTGAATAATGAATCATAAATCATGAATTGAATAATGAATCATGAATCGAATCATTAATCATGAATTGAATCATGAATCATGAATTATGAATCATGAATTGAATCATGAATCATGAATTGAATCATGAATCATGAATTGAATCATGAATCATGAATCATGAATTGAATCATGAATCATGATTCATGAATTAAATCATGAATCATAAATCATGAATTGAATCATGAATTGAATCATGAATCATCAATTGAATCATGAATCATGAATTAAATCATGAATCATAAATCATAAATCAAATCATGAATCATGAATCGAATCATGAATCATGAATTGAATCATGAATCATGAATCATGAATTGAATCATGAATCATGAATTGAATCATGAATCATGAATCATGAATCATGAAATGAATCATGAATCAAGAATTGAATCGTGAATCATGAAGTATGAATCATGAATTGAATCATGAATTATGAATCATGAATTGAATCATGAATTGAATCATGAATAACGAATTGAATCATGAATTGAATCATGAATTGAATCATGAATTGAATCATGAATCATTAATCAAATCATGAATCATTAATTGAATCATTCATTGAATCATGAATCATAAATTGAATCATAAATGAAATAATGAATCATGAATCATGAATTGAATCATGAATCATAAATTATGAATCATTAATTGAATCATGAATCATGAATTATGAATCATAAATTGAATCATGAATCGAATCATGAATCATGAATCATGAATTGAATCATGAATCATGAATCACAAATCATAAATTGAATCATGAATCATGAATTATTAATTTAATCATGAAACATGAATTATGAATTGAATTATGAATCATGAATCGAATCATGAATCATGAATCATGAATTGAATCATAAATCATGAATCATGAATCGAATCATGAATCATGAATTGAATCATGAATTGAGTCATAAATCATTAATTAAATCATGAATCATGAATTGAATCATGAATCACAAATTGAATCATTAATTGAATCATGAATCATGAATCATGAATTGAATCTTGAATCATGAATCATGAATTGAATCATGAATCATGAATCATGAATCATGAATTGAATCATGAATCATGATTTTAATCAGGAATCGAATCATGAATTAAATCATGAATCATGAATCATGAAATATGAATTCAATCATGAATCATGAATCATGAATTGAATCATGAATCATGAATTGAATCATGAATCATGAATTGAATCATGAATCATGAATTGAATCATGAATTGAATCATGAATCATGAATTGAATCATGAATCATAAATTGAATCATGAATCATGAATCATGAATTGAATAATGAATTGAATCATGAATCATCAATTGAATCATGAATCATGAATTAAATCATGAATCATAAATCATAAATCGAATCATGAATCATGAATCGAATCATGAATCATGAATCGAATCATGAATCATGAATCATGAATCATGAATTGAATCATGAATCATGAATCATGAATCATGAATTAAATCATGAATCATAAATCATAAATCGAATCATGAATCATGAATCGAATCATGAATCATGAATTGAATCATGAATCATGAATCATGAATCATGAATTGAATCATGAATCATGAATCATGAATCATGAATCGAATCATGAATCATGAATCATGAATCGAATCATGAATCATGAATCAAATCATGAATCATGAATCATGAATCATGAATCATGAATCATGAAATGAATCATGAATCATGAATTGAATCATGAATCAAGAATCATGAATCATGAATTGAATCATGAATCATGAATCATGAATTGAATCATGAATCATGAATTGAATCATGAATCATGAATCATGAATTGAATAATGAATCATAAATCATGAATTGAACCATGAATCATGAATTATGAATTGAATAATGAATCATGAATCATGAATTAAATAATGAATCATGAATCAAATCATTAATCATAAATTGAATCATGAATCATTAAGTATGAATCATGAATTGAATCATGAATCATGAATTGAATCATGAATCATGAATTGAATCATGAATTGAATCATGAATCATGAATCATGAATTGAATCATGAATCATGAATCATGAATTAAATCATGAATCATAAATCATGAATTGAATCATGAATTGAATCATGAATCATCAATTGAATCATGAATCATGAATTAAATCATGAATCATAAATCATAAATCAAATCATGAATCATGAATCGAATCATGAATCATGAATCATGAATTCAATCATGAATCATGAATCATGAATTCAATCATGAATCATGATTCATGAAATGAATCATGAATCATGAATTCAATCATGAATCATGAAGTATGAATCATGAATTGAATCATGATTTATGAATCATGAATTGAATCATGAATTGAATCATGAATCATGAATCACGAATCATAAATTGAATCATGAATCATGAATCATGAATTTAATCATGAAACATGAATCATGAATTGAGTCATGAATCATGAATCGAATCATGAATCATGAATTGAATCATGAATTGAATCATGTATCACAAATTGAATCATGAATTGAATCATGAATTGAATCATGAATCATGAATCATGAATTGAATCATGAATCATGAATCATGAATTGAATCATGAATCATAAATCATGAATCTTGAATTGAATCATGAATCATGAATCATGAATCATGAATTGAATCATGAATTGAATCATGAATCATGAATCAAATCATGAATCATTAATTGAATCATTCATTGAATCATGAATCATAAATTGAATCATGAAATGAATCATGAATCATGAATCATGAATCATGAATTGAATCATGAATCATGAATCATGAATCGAATCATGAATCATGAATTGAATCATGAGTCATGAATCATGAATCATAAATTAAATCATGAATCATGAATCATGAATCGAATCATGAATCATGAATCGAATCATGAATTGAATCATGAATCATAAATTATGAATCATGAATTAAATCATGAATCATGAATCATGAATTGAATCATGAATCATAAATTATGAATCATGAATTGAATCATGAATCATGAATTATGAATCATAAATTGAATCATGAATTGAATCATGAATCATGAATTGAATCATGAATCGTGAATCATGAATCATAAATTGAATCATGAATCATGAATTATTAATTTAATCATGAAACATGAATTATGAATTGAATTATGAATCATGAATCGAATCATGAATCATGAATCATGAATCATGAATCATGAATTGAATCATAAATCATGAATCATGAATCGAATCTTGAATCATGAATTGAATCATGAATTGAGTCATAAATCATTAATTAAATCATGAATCATGAATTGAATCATGAATCACAAATTGAATCATGAATTGAATCATGAATCATGAATCATGAATTGAATCTTGAATCATGAATCATGAATCATGAATTGAATCATGAATCATGAATCATGAATCATGAATTGAATCATGAATCATGATTTTAATCAGGAATCGAATTATGAATTGAATCATGAATCATGAATCATGAATTGAATCATGAATTGAATCATGAATCATGAATCATGAATTGAATCATAAATCATGAATCATGAATTGAATCATGAATCATGAATCATGAATCATGAATTGAATCATGAATCATGAATTGAATCATGAATTGAATCATGAATCATGAATTGAATCATGAATCATGAATCATAAATTGAATCATGAATCATGAATCATGAATTGAATAATGAATTGAATCATGAATCATGAATCATCAATTGAATCATGAATCATGAATTAAATCATGAATCATAAATCATAAATCGAATCATGAATCATGAATCATGAATCGAATCATGAATCATGAATCATGAATTGAATCATGAATCATGAATCATGAATCATGAATTGAATCATGAATCATGAATCATGAATCGAATCATGAATCATGAATCATGAATCAAATCATGAATCATGAATCATGAATCATGAATCATGAATCATGAATCATGAATTGAATCATGAATCATGAATCATGAATTCAATCATGAATCATGAATCATGAATTGAATAATGAATCATAAATCATGAATTGAACCATGAATCATGAATTATGAATTGAATAATGAATCATGAATCATGAATTGAATAATGAATCATGAATCGAATCATTAATCATGAATTGAATCATGAATCATGAATTATGAATCATGAATTGAATCATGAATCATGAATTGAATCATGAATCATGAATTGAATCATGAATCATGAGTTGAATCATGAATTGAATCATGAATCATGAATCATGAATTGAATCATGAATCATGATTCATGAATTAAATCATGAATCATAAATCATGAATTGAATCATGAATTGAATCATGAATCATCAATTGAATCATGAATCATGAATTAAATCATGAATCATAAATCATAAATCAAATCATGAATCATGAATCGAATCATGAATCATGAATTCAATCATGAATCATGAATCATGAATTGAATCATGAATCATGAATTCAATCATGAATCATGAATCATGAATCATGAAATGAATCATGAATCATGAATTGAATCGTGAATCATGAAGTATGAATCATGAATTGAATCATGAATTATGAATCATGAATTGAATCATGAATCATGAATTGAATCGTGAATCATGAAGTATGAATCATGAATTGAATCATGAATTATGAATCATGAATTGAATCATGAATTGAATCATGAATAATGAATTGAATCATGAATTGAATCATGAATTGAATCATGAATCATGATAAGAATCATGAATCATAAATCATGAATTGAAACATAAATCATTAATCATGAATCATAAATTGAATCATGAATTGAATCATGAATCATTAATCAAATCATGAATCATTAATTGAATCATTCATTGAATCATGAATCATAAATTGAATCATTCATTGAATCATGAATCATGAATCAGGAATTGAATCATGAATCATGAATCATGAATCATGAATTGAATCATGAATCATGAATCGAATCATGAATCATGAATCGAATCATGAGTCATGAATCATGAATCATAAATGAAATCATGAATCATGAATCATGAATTGAATCATGAATCATAAATTATGAATCATGAATTAAATCATGAATCATGAATTATGAATCATAAATTATGAATCATGAATTGAATCATGAATCATGAATTATGAATCATAAATTGAATCATGAATTGAATCATGAATCATGAATCATGAATTGAATCATGAATCATGAATCACAAATCATAAATTGAATCATGAATCATGAATTATTAATTTAATCATGAAACATGAATTATGAATTGAATTATGAATCATGAATCAAATCATGAATCATGAATCATGAATTGAATCATAAATCATGAATCATGAATCGAATCATGAATCATGAATTGAATCATGAATTGAGTCATAAATCATTAATTAAATAATGAATCATGAATTGAATCATGAATCACAAATTGAATCATGAATTGAATCATGAATCATGAATCATGAATTGAATCTTGAATCATGAATCATGAATCATGAATTGAATCATGAATCATGAATCATGAATCATGAATTGAATCATGAATCATGATTTTAATCAGGAATCGAATCATGAATTAAATCATGAATCATGAATCATGAATCATGAATTGAATTATGAATCATGAATCATGAATCATGAATTGAATCATGAATTGAATCATAAATCATGAATCATGAATTGAATCATGAATCATGAATCATGAATCATGAATTGAATCATGAATCATGAATCATGAATCATGAATCATGAATTGAAACATGAATCATGAATTGAATAATGAATCATGAATCATGAATTGAACCATGAATCATGAATCATGAATTGAATAATGAATCATGAATCATGAATTGAATCATGAATCATGAATCGAATCATGAATCATGAATCGAATCATGAATCATGATTCATGAATTGAATCATGAATCATGAATCATGAATTGAATCATGAATCATGAATCGAATCATGAATCATGAATCAAATCATGAATCATGAATCATGAATCATGAATCATGAAATGAATCATGAATCATGAATTGAATCATGAATCATAAATCATGAATCATGAATCATGAATCATGAATTGAATCATGAATCATGAATCATGAATTGAATCATGAATCATGAATTGAATAATGAATCATGAATAATGAATTGAACCATGAATCATGAATCATGAATTGAATAATGAATCATGAATCATGAATTGAATAATGAATCATGAATCGAATCATGAATCATGAATCATGAATTGAATCATGAATCATGAATTGAATCATGAATCATGAATCATGAATTGAATAATGAATCATGAATTGAACCATGAATCATGAATTATGAATTGAATAATGAATCAGGAATCATGAATTGAATAATGAATCATGAATCGAATCATGAATCATGAATTGAATCATGAATCATGAATTATGAATCATGAATTGAATCATTAATCATGAATTAAATCATGAATCATGAATCATGAATCATGAATTGAATCATGAATTAAATCTTGAATCATAAATCATGAATTGAATCATAAATCATGAATTGAATCATGAATCATCAATTGAATCATTTTTCATGAATCATGAATTAAATCATGAATCATAAATTATAAATCAAATCATGAATCATGAATTGAATCATGAATCATAAATCATGAATCATGAGTCATGAATTGAATCATGAATCATAAATTATGAATCATGAATTGAATCATGAATCATGAATTATGAATCATGAATTGAATCATGAATTGAATCATGAATCACGAATCATAAATTGAATCATGAATCATGAATTATTAATTTAATCATGAAACATGAATCATGAATTGAATTATGAATCATGAATCGAATCATGAATCATGAATCATGAATTGAATCATAAATCATGAATCATGAATCGAATCATGAATCATGAATTGAATCATGAATTGAGTCATAAATCATTAATTAAATCATGAATCATGAATTGAATCATGAATTGAATCATGATTCACAAATTGAATCATGAATTGAATCTTGAATCATGAATCATGAATCATGAATTGAATCATGAATCATGAATCATGAATCATGAATTGTATCATGAATCATGATTTTAATCAGGAATCAAATCATGAATTGAATCATGAATCATGAATCATGAATCATGAATTGAATCATGAATCATGAATCATGAATTGAATCATGAATCATGAATCATGAATTGAATCATGAATTGAATCATAAATCATGAATTGAATCATGAATCATGATTTTAATCAGGAATCGAATCATGAATTCAATCATGAATCATGAATCATGAATCATGAATTGAATCATGAATCATGAATCATGAATCATGAATTGAATCATGAATTAAAACATAAATCATGAATCATGAATTGAAACATGAATCATGAATCATGAATTGAATCATGAATTGAATCATGAATCATGAATTGAATCATGAATCATGAATCATGAATTGAATAATGAATTGAATCATGAATCATCAATTGAATCATGAATCATGAATTAAATCATGAATCATAAATCATAAATCGAATCATGAATCATGAATCGAATCATGAATCATGAATCATGAATCATGAATTGAATCATGAATCATGAATCATGAATTAAATCATGAATCATAAATCATAAATCGAATCATGAATTGAATCATGAATCATGAATTGAATCATGAATCATGAATCATGTATTGTATCATGAATCATGAATCATGAATCACGAATCGAATCATGAATCATGAATCAAATCATGAATCATGAATCGTGAATCATGAATCATGAAATGAATCATGAATCATGAATCAAGAATCATGAATCATGAATCATGAATCATGAATTGAATCATGAATCATGAATCATGAATTGAATCATGAATCATGAATTGAATAATGAATCATAAATCATGAATTGAACCATGAATCATGAATTATGAATTGAATAATGAATCATGAATCATGAATTGAATAATGAATCATGAATCGAATCATTAATCATGAATTGAATCATGAATCATGAAACATGAATCATGAATTGAGTCATGAATCATGAATCGAATCATGAATCATGAATCATGAATTGAATCATGAATCATGAATCGAATCATGAATCGAATCATGAATCATGAATCATGAATCATGAATCATGAATTGAATCATGAATCATGAATCATGAATTGAATCATGAATCATGAATCATGAATTGAATAATGAATCATGAATCATGAATTGAACCATGAATCATAAATTATGAATTGAATAATGATTCATGAATCATGAATTGAATAATGAATCATGAATCGAATCATTAATCATGAATTGAATCATGAATCATGAATTATGAATCATGAATTGAATCATGAATCATGAATTGAATCATGAATTGAATCATGAATCATGAATTGAATCATGAATCATGAATCATGAATTAAATCATGAATCATAAATCATGAATTGAATCATGAATCATCAATTGAATCATGAATCATGAATCATGAATTAAATCATGAATCATAAATCATAAATCAAATTATGAATCATGAATCGAATCATGAATCATGAATCATGAATTGAATCATGAATCATGAATCATGAATCATGAATTGAATCATGAATCATGAATTGAATCATGAATCATGAATCATGAATCATGAATCATGAATCATGAAATGAATCATGAATCATGAATTAAATCATGAATCATGAAGTATGAATCATGAATTGAATCATGAATTATGAATCATGAATTGAATCATGAAATGAATCATGAATCATGAATCACGAATCATAAATTGAATCATGAATCATGAATTTAATCATGAAACATGAATCATGAATTGAGTCATGAATCATGAATCGAATCATGAATCATGAATCATGAATTGAATCATAATTCATGAATCGAATCATGAATCGAATCATGAATCATGAATCATGAATCGTGAATCATGAAATGAATCATGAATCATGAATCATGAATTGAATCATGAATCATGAATCAAATCATGAATCGAATCATGAATAATGAAGCATGAATCATGAATCATGAATTGAATCATGAATCATGAATCATGAATTGAATCATGAATCATGAATCATGAAATGAATCATGAATCATGAATCATGAATTGAATCATGAATCATGAATCAAATCATGAATCGAATCATGAATAATGAAGCATGAATCATGAATCATGAATTGAATCATGAATCATGAATCATGAATTGAATCATGAATCATGAATCATGAATTGAATAATGAATATAAATCATGAATTGAACAATAAATCATGAATTATGAATTGAATAATGAATCATGAATCATGAATTGAATAATGAATCATGAATCGAATCATTAATCATGAATTGAATCATGAATCATGAAACATGAATCATGAATTGAGTCATGAATCATGAATCGAATCATGAATCATGAATCATGAATTGAATCATGAATCATGAATCGAATCATGAATCGAATCATGAATCATGAATCATGAATCATGAATCATGAATTGAATCATGAATCATGAATCATGAATTGAATCATGAATCATGAATCATGAATTGAATAATGAATCATGAATCATGAATTGAACCATGAATCATGAATTATGAATTAAATAATGAATCATGAATCATCAATTGAATAATGAATCATGAATCGAATCATTAATCATGAATTGAATCATGAATCATGAATTATGAATCATGAATTGAATCATGAATCATGAATTGAATCATGAATTGAATCATGAATCATGAATTGAATCATGAATCATGAATCATGAATTAAATCATGAATCATAAATCATGAATTGAATCATGAATCATCAATTGAATCATGAATCATGAATCATGAATTAAATCATGAATCATAGATCATAAATCAAATCATGAATCATGAATCGAATCATGAATCATGAATCATGAATTGAATCATGAATCATGAATCATGAATCATGAATTGAATCATGAATCATGAATTGAATCATAAATCATGAATCATGAATCATGAATCATAAATCATGAAATGAATCATGAATCATGAATTAAATCATGAATCATGAAGTATGAATCATGAATTGAATCATGAATTATGAATCATGAATTGAATCATGAATTGTATCTTGAATCATGAATCATGAAATGAATCATGAATCATGAATCACGAATCATAAATTGAATCATGAATCATGAATTTAATCATAAAACATGAATCATGAATTGAGTCATGAATCATGAATCGAATCATGAATCATGAATCATGAATTGAATCATGAATCATGAATCGAATCGAATCATGAATCATGAAATGAATCATGAATCATGAATCGTGAATAATGAAATGAATCATAAATCATGAATCATGAATTGAATCATGAATCATGAGTCGAATCATGAATCGAATCATGAATAATGAATTGAATTGAATCATGAATCATGAATCATGAATTGAATCATGAATCATGAATCATGAATTGAATAATAAATCATGAATCATGAATTGAACCATGAATCATGAATTATGAATTGAATAATGAATCATGAATCATGAATTGAATAAGGAATCATGAATCGAATAATTAATCATGAATTGAATCATGAATCATGAATTATGAATCATGAATTGAATCATGAATCATGAATTGAATCATGAATTGAATCATGAATCATGAATCATGAATTGAATCATGAATCATGAATTAAATCATGAATCATAAATCATGAATTGAATCATGAATTGAATCATGAATCATCAATTGAATCATGAATCATGAATCATGAATTAAATCCTGAATCATAAATCATAAATCAAATCATGAATCATGAATCGAATCATGAATCATGAATCATGAATTGAATCATGAATCATGAATCATGAATAATGAATTGAATCATGAATCATGGATTGAATCATGAATCATGAATCATGAATCATGAATCATGAAATGAATCATGAATCATGAATTGAATCATGAATCATGAAGTATGAATCATGAATTGAATCATGAAATGAATCATGAATTAAATCATGAATCATAAATCATGAATTGAATCATGAATGACGAATTGAATCATGAATTGAATCATGAATTGAATCATGAATTGAATCATGAATCATGAATAGAATCATGAATCATGAATTGAAACATAAATCATTAATCATGAATCATAAATTGAATCATGAATTGAATCTTGAATCATTAATCAAATCATGAATCATTCATTGAATCATTCATTGAATCATGAATCATAAATTGAATCATGAATTGAATCATGAATCATGAATCATTAATTGAATCATGAATCATGAATCATGAATTGAATCATGAATCATGAATCATGAATCGAATCATGAATCATGAATCGAATCATGAGTCATGAATCATGAATCATAAATTAAATCATGAATCATGAATCATGAATTGAATCATGAATCATAAATTATGAATCATGAATTAAACCATGAATCATGAATCATGAATTGAATCATGAATCATAAATTATGAATCATGAATTGAATCATGAATCATAAATTATGAATCATGAATTGAATCATGAATTAAATCATGAATCATGAATCGAATCATGAATCATGAATTGAATCATGAATTAAATATAAATCATTAATCAAATCATGAATCATAAATTGAATCATGAATTGAATCATGAATCATGAATTGAATCATGAATCATGAATCACGAATCATAAATTGAATCATGAATCATGAATTATTAATTTAATCATGAAACATGAATTATGAATTGAATTATGAATCATGAATCGAATCATGAATCATGAATCATGAATTGAATCATTAATCATGAATCATGAATCGAATCTTGAATCATGAATTGAATCATGAATTGAGTCATAAATCATTAATTAAATCATGAATCATGAATTGAATCATGAATCACAAATTGAATCATGAATTGAATCATGAATCATGAATCATGAATTGAATCTTGAATCATGAATCATGAATCATGAATTGAATCATGAATCATGAATCATGAATCATGAATTGAATCATGAATCATGATTTTAATCAGGAATCGAATCATGAATTGAATCATGAATCATGAATCATGAATTGAATTATGAATCATGAATCATGAATCATGAATTGAATCATGAATTGAATCATGAATCATGAATCATGAATTGACTCATGAATCATGAATTGAATCATGAATCATGAATCATGAATCATGAATCATGAATCATGAATCATGAATTGAATCATGAATCATGAATTGAATCATGAATCATGAATCATACATTGAATCATGAATCATGAATCATGAATTGAATAATAAATTGAATCATGAATCATGAATCATAAATTGAATCATGAATCATGAATTAAATCATGAATCATGAATCGAATCATGAATTGAATTATGAATCACGAATTAAATCATGAATTGAATCATGAATTGAATCATGAATTGAATCATGAATCATGAATAGAATCATGAATCATGAATCATGAATTGAAACATAAATCATTAATCATGAATCATAAATTGAATCATGAATTGAATCATGAATCATTAATCAAATCATGAATCATTAATTGAATCATTCATTGAATCATGAATCATAAATTGAATCATGAATCATGAATCATGAATTAAATCATGAATCATGAATCATGAATCATGAATTGAATCATGAATCATGAATCATGAATCGAATCATGAATCATGAATCGAATCATGAGTCATGAATCATGAATCATAAAATAAATCATGAATCATGAATCATGAATTGAATCATGATTCATAAATTATGAATCATGAATTAAATCATGAATCATGAATCATGAATTGAATCATGAATCATAAATTATGAATCATGAATTGAATCATGAATCATGAATTATGAATCATAAATTGAATCATGAATTGAATCATGAATCATGAATTGAATCATGAATCATGAATCACGAATCATAAATTTAATCATGAATCATGAATTATTAATTTAATCATGAAACATGAATTATGAATTGAATTATGAATCATGAATCGAATTATGAATCATGAATCATGAATTGAATCATAAATCATGAATCATGAATCGAATCTTGAATCATGAATTGAATCATGAATTGAGTCATAAATCATTAATTAAATCATGAATCATGAATTGAATCATGAATCACAAATTGAATCATGAATTGAATCATGAATCATGAATCATGAATTGAATCTTGAATCATGAATCATGAATCATGAATTGAATCATGAATCATGAATCATGAATCATGAATTGAATCATGAATCATGATTTTAATCAGGAATCGAATCATGAATTGAATCATGAATCATGAATCATGAATCATGAATTGAATTATGAATCATGAATCATGAATCATGAATTGAATCATGAATTGAATCATGAATCATGAATCGAATCATGAATCATGAATTGAATCATGAATTGAATCATGTATCACAAATTGAATCATGAATTGAATCATGAATTGAATCATGAATCATGAATCATGAATTGAATCATGAATCATGAATCATGAATTGAATCATGAATCATAAATCATGAATCTTGAATTGAATCATGAATCATGAATCATGAATCATGAATTGAATCATGAATTGAATCATGAATCATTAATCAAATCATGAATCATTAATTGAATCATTCATTGAATCATGAATCATAAATTGAATCATGAAATGAATCATGAATCATGAATCATGAATCATGAATTGAATCATGAATCATGAATCATGAATCGAATCATGAATCATGAATCGAATCATGAGTCATGAATCATGAATCATAAATTAAATCATGAATCATGAATCATGAATCGAATCATGAATCATGAATCGAATCATGAATTGAATCATGAATCATAAATTATGAATCATGAATTAAATCATGAATCATGAATCATGAATTGAATCATGAATCATAAATTATGAATCATGAATTGAATCATGAATCATGAATTATGAATCATAAATTGAATCATGAATTGAATCATGAATCATGAATTGAATCATGAATCGTGAATCATGAATCATAAATTGAATCATGAATCATGAATTATTAATTTAATCATGAAACATGAATTATGAATTGAATTATGAATCATGAATCGAATCATGAATCATGAATCATGAATCATGAATTGAATCATAAATCATGAATCATGAATCGAATCTTGAATCATGAATTGAATCATGAATTGAGTCATAAATCATTAATTAAATCATGAATCATGAATTGAATCATGAATCACAAATTGAATCATGAATTGAATCATGAATCATGAATCATGAATTGAATCTTGAATCATGAATCATGAATCATGAATTGAATCATGAATCATGAATCATGAATCATGAATTGAATCATGAATCATGATTTTAATCAGGAATCGAATTATGAATTGAATCATGAATCATGAATCATGAATTGAATCATGAATTGAATCATGAATCATGAATCATGAATTGAATCATAAATCATGAATCATGAATTGAATCATGAATCATGAATCATGAATTGAATCATGAATCATGAATTGAATCATGAATTGAATCATGAATCATGAATTGAATCATGAATCATGAATCATAAATTGAATCATGAATCATGAATCATGAATTGAATAATGAATTGAATCATGAATCATGAATCATCAATTGAATCATGAATCATGAATTAAATCATGAATCATAAATCATAAATCGAATCATGAATCATGAATCATGAATCGAATCATGAATCATGAATCATGAATTGAATCATGAATCATGAATCATGAATCATGAATTAAATCATGAATCATAAATCATAAATCGAATCATGAATCATGAATCGAATCATGAATCATGAATTGAATCATGAATCATGAATCATGAATCATGAATTGAATCATGAATCATGAATCATGAATCGAATCATGAATCATGAATCATGAATCAAATCATGAATCATGAATCATGAATCATGAATCATGAATCATGAATCATGAATTGAATCATGAATCATGAATCATGAATTCAATCATGAATCATGAATCATGAATTGAATAATGAATCATAAATCATGAATTGAACCATGAATCATGAATTATGAATTGAATAATGAATCATGAATCATGAATTGAATAATGAATCATGAATCGAATCATTAATCATGAATTGAATCATGAATCATGAATTATGAATCATGAATTGAATCATGAATCATGAATTGAATCATGAATCATGAGTTGAATCATGAATTGAATCATGAATCATGAATCATGAATTGAATCATGAATCATGATTCATGAATTAAATCATGAATCATAAATCATGAATTGAATCATGAATTGAATCATGAATCATCAATTGAATCATGAATCATGAATTAAATCATGAATCATAAATCATAAATCAAATCATGAATCATGAATCGAATCATGAATCATGAATTCAATCATGAATCATGAATCATGAATTGAATCATGAATCATGAATTCAATCATGAATCATGAATCATGAATCATGAAATGAATCATGAATCATGAATTGAATCGTGAATCATGAAGTATGAATCATGAATTGAATCATGAATTATGAATCATGAATTGAATCATGAATCATGAATTGAATCGTGAATCATGAAGTATGAATCATGAATTGAATCATGAATTATGAATCATGAATTGAATCATGAATTGAATCATGAATAATGAATTGAATTATGAATTGAATCATGAATTGAATCATGAATCATGATAAGAATCATGAATCATAAATCATGAATTGAAACATAAATCATTAATCATGAATCATAAATTGAATCATGAATTGAATCATGAATCATTAATCAAATCATGAATCATTAATTGAATCATTCATTGAATCATGAATCATAAATTGAATCATTCATTGAATCATGAATCATGAATCAGGAATTGAATCATGAATCATGAATCATGAATCATGAATTGAATCATGAATCATGAATCATGAATCGAATCATGAATCATGAATCGAATCATGAGTCATGAATCATGAATCATAAATGAAATCATGAATCATGAATCATGAATTGAATCATGAATCATAAATTATGAATCATGAATTGAATCATGAATCATGAATTATGAATCATAAATTATGAATCATGAATTGAATCATGAATCATGAATTATGAATCATAAATTGAATCATGAATTGAATCATGAATCATGAATCATGAATTGAATCATGAATCATGAATCACAAATCATAAATTGAATCATGAATCATGAATTATTAATTTAATCATGAAACATGAATTATGAATTGAATTATGAATCATGAATCAAATCATGAATCATGAATCATGAATTGAATCATAAATCATGAATCATGAATCGAATCATGAATCATGAATTGAATCATGAATTGAGTCATAAATCATTAATTAAATAATGAATCATGAATTGAATCATGAATCACAAATTGAATCATGAATTGAATCATGAATCATGAATCATGAATTGAATCTTGAATCATGAATCATGAATCATGAATTGAATCATGAATCATGAATCATGAATCATGAATTGAATCATGAATCATGATTTTAATCAGGAATCGAATCATGAATTAAATCATGAATCATGAATCATGAATCATGAATTGAATTATGAATCATGAATCATGAATCATGAATTGAATCATGAATTGAATCATAAATCATGAATCATGAATTGAATCATGAATCATGAATCATGAATCATGAATTGAATCATGAATCATGAATCATGAATCATGAATCATGAATTGAAACATGAATCATGAATTGAATAATGAATCATGAATCATGAATTGAACCATGAATCATGAATCATGAATTGAATAATGAATCATGAATTGAACCATGAATCATGAATTATGAATTGAATAATGAATCAGGAATCATGAATTGAATAATGAATCATGAATCGAATCATGAATCATGAATTGAATCATGAATCATGAATTATGAATCATGAATTGAATCATTAATCATGAATTAAATCATGAATCATGAATCATGAATCATGAATTGAATCATGAATCATGAATCGAATCATGAATCATGAATCGAATCATGAATCATGATTCATGAATTGAATCATGAATCATGAATCATGAATTGAATCATGAATCATGAATCGAATCATGAATCATGAATCAAATCATGAATCATGAATCATGAATCATGAATCATGAAATGAATCATGAATCATGAATTGAATCATGAATCATAAATCATGAATCATGAATCATGAATCATGAATTGAATAATGAATCATGAATAATGAATTGAACCATGAATCATGAATCATGAATTGAATAATGAATCATGAATTGAACCATGAATCATGAATTATGAATTGAATAATGAATCAGGAATCATGAATTGAATAATGAATCATGAATCGAATCATGAATCATGAATTGAATCATGAATCATGAATTATGAATCATGAATTGAATCATTAATCATGAATTAAATCATGAATCATGAATCATGAATCATGAATTGAATCATGAATTAAATCTTGAATCATAAATCATGAATTGAATAATGAATCATGAATCGAATCATGAATCATGAATCATGAATTGAATCATGAATCATGAATCATGAATTGAATCATGAATCATGAATCATGAATTGAATAATGAATCATGAATTGAACCATGAATCATGAATTATGAATTGAATAATGAATCAGGAATCATGAATTGAATAATGAATCATGAATCGAATCATGAATCATGAATTGAATCATGAATCATGAATTATGAATCATGAATTGAATCATTAATCATGAATTAAATCATGAATCATGAATCATGAATCATGAATTGAATCATGAATTAAATCTTGAATCATAAATCATGAATTGAATCATAAATCATGAATTGAATCATGAATCATCAATTGAATCATTTTTCATGAATCATGAATTAAATCATGAATCATAAATTATAAATCAAATCATGAATCATGAATTGAATCATGAATCATAAATCATGAATCATGAGTCATGAATTGAATCATGAATCATAAATTATGAATCATGAATTGAATCATGAATCATGAATTATGAATCATGAATTGAATCATGAATTGAATCATGAATCACGAATCATAAATTGAATCATGAATCATGAATTATTAATTTAATCATGAAACATGAATCATGAATTGAATTATGAATCATGAATCGAATCATGAATCATGAATCATGAATTGAATCATAAATCATGAATCATGAATCGAATCATGAATCATGAATTGAATCATGAATTGAGTCATAAATCATTAATTAAATCATGAATCATGAATTGAATCATGAATTGAATCATGATTCACAAATTGAATCATGAATTGAATCTTGAATCATGAATCATGAATCATGAATTGAATCATGAATCATGAATCATGAATCATGAATTGTATCATGAATCATGATTTTAATCAGGAATCAAATCATGAATTGAATCATGAATCATGAATCATGAATCATGAATTGAATCATGAATCATGAATCATGAATTGAATCATGAATCATGAATCATGAATTGAATCATGAATTGAATCATAAATCATGAATTGAATCATGAATCATGATTTTAATCAGGAATCGAATCATGAATTCAATCATGAATCATGAATCATGAATCATGAATTGAATCATGAATCATGAATCATGAATCATGAATTGAATCATGAATTAAAACATAAATCATGAATCATGAATTGAAACATGAATCATGAATCATGAATTGAATCATGAATTGAATCATAAATTATGAATTGAATCATGAATCATGAATCATGAATTGAATAATGAATTGAATCATGAATCATCAATTGAATCATGAATCATGAATTAAATCATGAATCATAAATCATAAATCGAATCATGAATCATGAATCGAATCATGAATCATGAATCATGAATTGAATCATGAATCATGAATCATGAATTAAATCATGAATCATAAATCATAAATCGAATCATGAATTGAATCATGAATCATGAATTGAATCATGAATCATGAATCATGTATTGTATCATGAATCATGAATCATGAATCACGAATCGAATCATGAATCATGAATCAAATCATGAATCATGAATCGTGAATCATGAATCATGAAATGAATCATGAATCATGAATCAAGAATCATGAATCATGAATCATGAATCATGAATTGAATCATGAATCATGAATCATGAATTGAATCATGAATCATGAATTGAATAATGAATCATAAATCATGAATTGAACCATGAATCATGAATTATGAATTGAATAATGAATCATGAATCATGAATTGAATAATGAATCATGAATCGAATCATTAATCATGAATTGAATCATGAATCATGAAACATGAATCATGAATTGAGTCATGAATCATGAATCGAATCATGAATCATGAATCATGAATTGAATCATGAATCATGAATCGAATCATGAATCGAATCATGAATCATGAATCATGAATCATGAATCATGAATCATGAATTGAATCATGAATCATGAATCATGAATTGAATCATGAATCATGAATCATGAATTGAATAATGAATCATGAATCATGAATTGAACCATGAATCATAAATTATGAATTGAATAATGATTCATGAATCATGAATTGAATAATGAATCATGAATCGAATCATTAATCATGAATTGAATCATGAATCATGAATTATGAATCATGAATTGAATCATGAATCATGAATTGAATCATGAATTGAATCATGAATCATGAATTGAATCATGAATCATGAATCATGAATTAAATCATGAATCATAAATCATGAATTGAATCATGAATCATCAATTGAATCATGAATCATGAATCATGAATTAAATCATGAATCATAAATCATAAATCAAATTATGAATCATGAATCGAATCATGAATCATGAATCATGAATTGAATCATGAATCATGAATCATGAATCATGAATTGAATCATGAATCATGAATTGAATCATGAATCATGAATCATGAATCATGAATCATGAATCATGAAATGAATCATGAATCATGAATTAAATCATGAATCATGAAGTATGAATCATGAATTGAATCATGAATTATGAATCATGAATTGAATCATGAAATGAATCATGAATCATGAATCACGAATCATAAATTGAATCATGAATCATGAATTTAATCATGAAACATGAATCATGAATTGAGTCATGAATCATGAATCGAATCATGAATCATGAATCATGAATTGAATCATAATTCATGAATCGAATCATGAATCGAATCATGAATCATGAATCATGAATCGTGAATCATGAAATGAATCATGAATCATGAATCATGAATTGAATCATGAATCATGAATCAAATCATGAATCGAATCATGAATAATGAAGCATGAATCATGAATCATGAATTGAATCATGAATCATGAATCATGAATTGAATCATGAATCATGAATCATGAAATGAATCATGAATCATGAATCATGAATTGAATCATGAATCATGAATCAAATCATGAATCGAATCATGAATAATGAAGCATGAATCATGAATCATGAATTGAATCATGAATCATGAATCATGAATTGAATCATGAATCATGAATCATGAATTGAATAATGAATATAAATCATGAATTGAACAATAAATCATGAATTATGAATTGAATAATGAATCATGAATCATGAATTGAATAATGAATCATGAATCGAATCATTAATCATGAATTGAATCATGAATCATGAAACATGAATCATGAATTGAGTCATGAATCATGAATCGAATCATGAATCATGAATCATGAATTGAATCATGAATCATGAATCGAATCATGAATCGAATCATGAATCATGAATCATGAATCATGAATCATGAATTGAATCATGAATCATGAATCATGAATTGAATCATGAATCATGAATCATGAATTGAATAATGAATCATGAATCATGAATTGAACCATGAATCATGAATTATGAATTAAATAATGAATCATGAATCATCAATTGAATAATGAATCATGAATCGAATCATTAATCATGAATTGAATCATGAATCATGAATTATGAATCATGAATTGAATCATGAATCATGAATTGAATCATGAATTGAATCATGAATCATGAATTGAATCATGAATCATGAATCATGAATTAAATCATGAATCATAAATCATGAATTGAATCATGAATCATCAATTGAATCATGAATCATGAATCATGAATTAAATCATGAATCATAGATCATAAATCAAATCATGAATCATGAATCGAATCATGAATCATGAATCATGAATTGAATCATGAATCATGAATCATGAATCATGAATTGAATCATGAATCATGAATTGAATCATAAATCATGAATCATGAATCATGAATCATAAATCATGAAATGAATCATGAATCATGAATTAAATCATGAATCATGAAGTATGAATCATGAATTGAATCATGAATTATGAATCATGAATTGAATCATGAATTGTATCTTGAATCATGAATCATGAAATGAATCATGAATCATGAATCACGAATCATAAATTGAATCATGAATCATGAATTTAATCATAAAACATGAATCATGAATTGAGTCATGAATCATGAATCGAATCATGAATCATGAATCATGAATTGAATCATGAATCATGAATCGAATCGAATCATGAATCATGAAATGAATCATGAATCATGAATCGTGAATAATGAAATGAATCATAAATCATGAATCATGAATTGAATCATGAATCATGAGTCGAATCATGAATCGAATCATGAATAATGAATTGAATTGAATCATGAATCATGAATCATGAATTGAATCATGAATCATGAATCATGAATTGAATAATAAATCATGAATCATGAATTGAACCATGAATCATGAATTATGAATTGAATAATGAATCATGAATCATGAATTGAATAAGGAATCATGAATCGAATAATTAATCATGAATTGAATCATGAATCATGAATTATGAATCATGAATTGAATCATGAATCATGAATTGAATCATGAATTGAATCATGAATCATGAATCATGAATTGAATCATGAATCATGAATTAAATCATGAATCATAAATCATGAATTGAATCATGAATTGAATCATGAATCATCAATTGAATCATGAATCATGAATCATGAATTAAATCCTGAATCATAAATCATAAATCAAATCATGAATCATGAATCGAATCATGAATCATGAATCATGAATTGAATCATGAATCATGAATCATGAATAATGAATTGAATCATGAATCATGGATTGAATCATGAATCATGAATCATGAATCATGAATCATGAAATGAATCATGAATCATGAATTGAATCATGAATCATGAAGTATGAATCATGAATTGAATCATGAAATGAATCATGAATTAAATCATGAATCATAAATCATGAATTGAATCATGAATGACGAATTGAATCATGAATTGAATCATGAATTGAATCATGAATTGAATCATGAATCATGAATAGAATCATGAATCATGAATTGAAACATAAATCATTAATCATGAATCATAAATTGAATCATGAATTGAATCTTGAATCATTAATCAAATCATGAATCATTAATTGAATCATTCATTGAATCATGAATCATAAATTGAATCATGAATTGAATCATGAATCATGAATCATTAATTGAATCATGAATCATGAATCATGAATTGAATCATGAATCATGAATCATGAATCGAATCATGAATCATGAATCGAATCATGAGTCATGAATCATGAATCATAAATTAAATCATGAATCATGAATCATGAATTGAATCATGAATCATAAATTATGAATCATGAATTAAACCATGAATCATGAATCATGAATTGAATCATGAATCATAAATTATGAATCATGAATTGAATCATGAATCATAAATTATGAATCATGAATTGAATCATGAATTAAATCATGAATCATGAATCGAATCATGAATCATGAATTGAATCATGAATTAAATATAAATCATTAATCAAATCATGAATCATAAATTGAATCATGAATTGAATCATGAATCATGAATTGAATCATGAATCATGAATCACGAATCATAAATTGAATCATGAATCATGAATTATTAATTTAATCATGAAACATGAATTATGAATTGAATTATGAATCATGAATCGAATCATGAATCATGAATCATGAATTGAATCATTAATCATGAATCATGAATCGAATCTTGACTCATGAATTGAATCATGAATTGAGTCATAAATCATTAATTAAATCATGAATCATGAATTGAATCATGAATCACAAATTGAATCATGAATTGAATCATGAATCATGAATCATGAATTGAATCTTGAATCATGAATCATGAATCATGAATTGAATCATGAATCATGAATCATGAATCATGAATTGAATCATGAATCATGATTTTAATCAGGAATCGAATCATGAATTGAATCATGAATCATGAATCATGAATTGAATTATGAATCATGAATCATGAATCATGAATTGAATCATGAATTGAATCATGAATCATGAATCATGAATTGACTCATGAATCATGAATTGAATCATGAATCATGAATCATGAATCATGAATCATGAATCATGAATCATGAATTGAATCATGAATCATGAATTGAATCATGAATCATGAATCATACATTGAATCATGAATCATGAATCATGAATTGAATAATAAATTGAATCATGAATCATGAATCATAAATTGAATCATGAATCATGAATTAAATCATGAATCATGAATCGAATCATGAATTGAATTATGAATCACGAATTAAATCATGAATTGAATCATGAATTGAATCATGAATTGAATCATGAATCATGAATAGAATCATGAATCATGAATCATGAATTGAAACATAAATCATTAATCATGAATCATAAATTGAATCATGAATTGAATCATGAATCATTAATCAAATCATGAATCATTAATTGAATCATTCATTGAATCATGAATCATAAATTGAATCATGAATCATGAATCATGAATTAAATCATGAATCATGAATCATGAATCATGAATTGAATCATGAATCATGAATCATGAATCGAATCATGAATCATGAATCGAATCATGAGTCATGAATCATGAATCATAAAATAAATCATGAATCATGAATCATGAATTGAATCATGATTCATAAATTATGAATCATGAATTAAATCATGAATCATGAATCATGAATTGAATCATGAATCATAAATTATGAATCATGAATTGAATCATGAATCATGAATTATGAATCATAAATTGAATCATGAATTGAATCATGAATCATGAATTGAATCATGAATCATGAATCACGAATCATAAATTTAATCATGAATCATGAATTATTAATTTAATCATGAAACATGAATTATGAATTGAATTATGAATCATGAATCGAATTATGAATCATGAATCATGAATTGAATCATAAATCATGAATCATGAATCGAATCTTGAATCATGAATTGAATCATGAATTGAGTCATAAATCATTAATTAAATCATGAATCATGAATTGAATCATGAATCACAAATTGAATCATGAATTGAATCATGAATCATGAATCATGAATTGAATCTTGAATCATGAATCATGAATTGAATCATGAATCATGAATCATGAATCATGAATTGAATCATGAATCATGATTTTAATCAGGAATCGAATCATGAATTGAATCATGAATCATGAATCATGAATCATGAATTGAATTATGAATCATGAATCATGAATCATGAATTGAATCATGAATTGAATCATGAATCATGAATCATGAATTGAATCATGAATCATGAATTGAATCATGAATCATGAATCATGAATCATGAATTGAATCATGAATCATGAATTGAATCATGAATTGAATCATGAATCATGAATTGAATCATGAATCATGAATCATAAATTGAATCATGAATCATGAATCATGAATTGAATAATGAATTGAATCATGAATCATGAATCATCAATTGAATCATGAATCATGAATTAAATCATGAATCATAAATCATAAATCGAATCATGAATCATGAATCGAATCATGAATCATGAATCGAATCATGAATCATGAATCATGAATCATGAATTGAATCATGAATCATGAATCATGAATCATGAATTGAATCATGAATCATGAATCATGAATCATGAATTAAATCATGAATCATAAATCATAAATCGAATCATGAATCATGAATCGAATCATGAATCATGAATTGAATCATGAATCATGAATCATGAATCATGAATTGTATCATAAATCATGAATAATGAATCGAATCATGAATCATGAATCATGAATCATGAATCATGAATCATGAATCATGAATCAAATCATGAATCATGAATCATGAATCATGAAATGAATCATGAATCATGAATTGAATCATGAATCATGAATCATGAATCATGAATCATGAATCATGAATTGAATCATGAATCATGAATCATGAATTCAATCATGAATCATGTATTGAATAATGAATCATAAATCATGAATTGAACCATGAATCATGAATTATGAATTGAATAATGAATCATAAATCATGAATTGAATAATGAATCATGAATCGAATCATTAATCATGAATTGAATCATGAATCATGAATTATGAATCATGAATTGAATCATGAATCATGAATTGAATCATGAATCATGAATTGAATCATGAATTGAATCATGAATCATGAATCATGAATTGAATCATGAATCATGATTCATGAATTAAATCATGAATCATAAATCATGAATTGAATCATGAATTGAATCATGAATCATCAATTGAATCATGAATCATGAATTAAATCATGAATCATAAATCATAAATCAAATCATGAATCATGAATCGAATCATGAATCATGAATCATGAATTCAATCATGAATCATGAATCATGAATTGAATCATGAATCATGAATTGAATCATGAATCATGAATCATGAATCATGAAATGAATCATGAATCAAGAATTGAATCGTGAATCATGAAGTATGAATCATGAATTGAATCATGAATTATGAATCATGAATTGAATCATGAATTGAATCATGAATAACGAATTGAATCATGAATTGAATCATGAATTGAATCATGAATTGAATCATGAATCATGATAAGAATCATGAATCATGAATCATGAATTGAAACATAAATCATTAATCATGAATCATAAATTGAATCATGAATTGAATCATGAATCATTAATCAAATCATGAATCATTAATTGAATCATTCATTGAATCATGAATCATAAATTGAATCATGAATTGAATCATGAATCATGAATCATGAATTGAATCATGAATCATGAATCATGAATCGAATCATCAATCATGAATCGAATCACGAGTCATGAATCATGAATCATAAATGAAATAATGAATCATGAATCATGAATTGAATCATGAATCATAAATTATGAATCATGAATTGAATCATGAATCATGAATTATGAATCAGAAATTGAATCATGAATTGAATCATGAATCATGAATCATGAATTGAATCATGAATCATGAATCACAAATCATAAATTGAATCATGAATCATGAATTATTAATTTAATCATGAAACATGAATTATGAATTGAATTATGAATCATGAATCATGAATTGAATCATAAATCATGAATCATGAATCGAATCATGAATCATGAATTGAATCATGAATTGAGTCATAAATCATTAATTAATTCATGAATCATGAATTGAATCATGAATCACAAATTGAATCATGAATTGAATCATGAATCATGAATCATGAATTGAATCTTGAATCATGAATCATGAATCATGAATTGAATCATGAATCATGAATCATGAATCATGAATTGAATCATGAATCATGATTTTAATCAGGAATCGAATCATGAATTAAATCATGAATCATGAATCATGAATCATGAATTGAATTATGAATCATGAATCATGAATTGAATCATGAATCATGAATCATGAATTGAATCATGAATCATGAATCATGAATCATGAATCATGAATTGAATCATGAATCATGAATTGAATCATGAATTGAATCATGAATCATGAATTGAATCATGAATCATGAATCATAAATTGAATCATGAATCATGAATCATGAATTGAATAATGAATTGAATCATGAATCATCAATTGAATCATGAATCATGAATTAAATCATGAATCATAAATCATAAATCGAATCATGAATCATGAATCGAATCATGAATCATGAATCATGAATCATGAATCATGAATTGAATCATGAATCATGAATCATGAATCATGAATTAAATCATGAATCATAAATCATAAATCGAATCATGAATCATGAATCGAATCATGAATAATGAATTGAATCATGAATCATGAATCATGAATCATGAATTGAATCATGAATCATGAATCATGAATCATGAATCGAATCATGAATCATGAATCATGAATCATGAATCGAATCATGAATCATGAATCAAATCATGAATCATGAATCATGAATCATGAATCATGAATCATGAAATGAATCATGAATCATGAATTGAATCATGAATCAAGAATCATGAATCATGAATCATGAATCATGAATCATGAATTGAATCATGAATCATGAATCATGAATTGAATCATGAATCATGAATCATGAATTGAATAATGAATCATAAATCATGAATTGAACCATGAATCATGAATTATGAATTGAATAATGAATCATGAATTAAATCATGAATCATAAATCATAAATCAAATCATGAATCATGAATCGAATCATGAATCATGAATTCAATCATGAATCATGAATCATGAATTGAATCATGAATCATGAATCATGAAATGAATCATGAATCATGAATTGAATCATGAATCATGAAGTATGAATCATGAATTGAATCATGAATTATGAATCATGAATTGAATCATGAATTGAATCATGAATCATGAATCACAAATCATAAATTGAATCATGAATCATGAATCATGAATTTAATCATGAAACATGAATCATGAATTGAGTCATGAATCATGAATCGAATCATGAATCATGAATTGAATCATGAATTGAATCATGTATCACAAATTGAATCATGAATTGAATCATGAATTGAATCATGAATCATGAATTATGAATCATAAATTGAATCATGAATTGAATCATGAATCATGAATTGAATCATGAATCATGAATCATGAATCATAAATTGAACCATGAATCATGAATTATTAATTTAATCATGAAACATGAATTATGAATTGAATTATGAATCATGAATCGAATCATGAATCATGAATCATGAATTGAATCATAAATCATGAATCATGAATCGAATCTTGAATCATGAATTGAATCATGAATTGAGTCATAAATCATTAATTAAATCATGAATCATGAATTGTATCATGAATCACAAATTGAATCATGAATTGAATCATGAATCATGAATCATGAATTGAATCTTGAATCATGAATCATGAATCATGAATTGAATCATGAATCATGAATCATGAATCATGAATTGAATCATGAATTGAATCATGAATCAAGAATCATGAATTGAATTATAAATCATGAATCATGAATCATGAATTGAATCATGAATTGAATCATGAATCATGAATTGAATCATGAATCATGAATCATAAATTAAATCATGAATCATGAATCATGAATTGAATAATGAATTGAATCATGAATCATGAATCATCAATTGAATCATGAATCATGAATTAAATCATGAATCATAAATCATAAATCGAATCATGAATCATGAATCATGAATCGAATCATGAATCATGAATCATGAATTATGAATTGAATCATGAATCATGAATCATGAATCATGAAATAAATCATGAATCATAAATCATAAATCGAATCATGAATCATGAATCGAATCATGAATCATGAATTGAATCATGAATCATGAATCATGAATTGAATCATGAATCATGAATCGAATCATCAATCATGAATCGAATCATGAGTCATGAATCATGAATCATAAATGAAATAATGAATCATGAATCATGAATTGAATCATGAATCATAAATTATGAATCATGAATTGAATCATGAATCATGAATTATGAATCAGAAATTGAATCATGAATTGAATCATGAATCATGAATCATGAATTGAATCATGAATCACAAATCATAAATTGAATCATGAATCATGAATTATTAATTTAATCATGAAACATGAATTATGAATTGAATTATGAATCATGAATCGTGAATTGAATCATAAATCATGAATCATGAATCGAATCATGAATCATGAATTGAATCATGAATTGAGTCATAAATCATTAATTAAATCATGAATCATGAATTGAATCATGAATCACAAATTGAATCATGAATTGAATCATGAATCATGAATCATGAATTGAATCTTGAATCATGAATCATGAATCATGAATTGAATCTTGAATCATGAATCATGAATCATGAATTGAATCATGAATCATGAATCATGAATCATGAATTGAATCATGAATCATGATTTTAATCAGGAATCGAATCATGAATTAAATCATGAATCATGAATCATGAATCATGAATTGAATTATGAATCATGAATCATGAATTGAATCATGAATCATGAATCATGAATTGAATCATGAATCATGAATCATGAATCATGAATTGAATCATGAATCATGAATTGAATCATGAATTGAATCATGAATCATGAATTGAATCATGAATCATGAATCATAAATTGAATCATGAATCATGAATCATGAATTGAATAATGAATTGAATCATGAATCATCAATTGAATCATGAATCATGAATTAAATCATGAATCATAAATCATAAATCGAATCATGAATCATGAATCGAATCATGAATCATGAATCATGAATCATGAATCATGAATCATGAATTGAATCATGAATCATGAATCATGAATCATGAATTAAATCATGAATCATAAATCATAAATCGAATCATGAATCATGAATCGAATCATGAATAATGAATTGAATCATGAATCATGAATCATGAATCATGAATTGAATCATGAATCATGAATCATGAATCATGAATCGAATCATGAATCATGAATCATGAATCATGAATCGAATCATGAATCATGAATCAAATCATGAATCATGAATCATGAATCATGAATCATGAATCATGAAATGAATCATGAATCATGAATTGAATCATGAATCAAGAATCATGAATCATGAATCATGAATCATGAATCATGAATTGAATCATGAATCATGAATCATGAATTGAATCATGAATCATGAATCATGAATTGAATAATGAATCATAAATCATGAATTGAACCATGAATCATGAATTATGAATTGAATAATGAATCATGAATTAAATCATGAATCATAAATCATAAATCAAATCATGAATCATGAATCGAATCATGAATCATGAATTCAATCATGAATCATGAATCATGAATTGAATCATGAATCATGAATCATGAAATGAATCATGAATCATGAATTGAATCATGAATCATGAAGTATGAATCATGAATTGAATCATGAATTATGAATCATGAATTGAATCATGAATTGAATCATGAATCATGAATCACAAATCATAAATTGAATCATGAATCATGAATCATGAATTTAATCATGAAACATGAATCATGAATTGAGTCATGAATCATGAATCGAATCATGAATCATGAATTGAATCATGAATTGAATCATGTATCACAAATTGAATCATGAATTGAATCATGAATTGAATCATGAATCATGAATTATGAATCATAAATTGAATCATGAATTGAATCATGAATCATGAATTGAATCATGAATCATGAATCATGAATCCTAAATTGAATCATGAATCATGAATTATTAATTTAATCATGAAACATGAATTATGAATTGAATTATGAATCATGAATCGAATCATGAATCATGAATCATGAATTGAATCATAAATCATGAATCATGAATCATGAATTGAATCATGAATTGAGTCATAAATCATTAATTAAATCATGAATCATGAATTGTATCATGAATCACAAATTGAATCATGAATTGAATCATGAATCATGAATCATGAATTGAATCTTGAATCATGAATCATGAATCATGAATTGAATCATGAATCATGAATCATGAATCATGAATTGAATCATGAATCATGATTTTAATCAGGAATCGAATTATGAATTGAATCATGAATCATGAATCATGAATTGAATCATGAATTGAATCATGAATCATGAATCATGAATTGAATTATAAATCATGAATCATGAATTGAATCATGAATCATGAATCATGAATCATGAATCATGAATTGAATCATGAATCATGAATTGAATCATGAATTGAATCATGAATCATGAATTGAATCATGAATCATGAATCATAAATTAAATCATGAATCATGAATCATGAATTGAATAATGAATTGAATCATGAATCATGAATCATCAATTGAATCATGAATCATGAATTAAAACATGAATCATAAATCATAAATCGAATCATGAATCATGAATCATGAATCGAATCATGAATCATGAATCATGAATTATGAATTGAATCATGAATCATGAATCATGAATCATGAAATAAATCATGAATCATAAATCATAAATCGAATCATGAATCATGAATCGAATCATGAATCATGAATTGAATCATGAATCATGAATCATGAATCGAATCATGAATCATGAATCAAATCATGAATCATGAATCATGAATCATGAATCATGAATCATGAATCATGAATTGAATCATGAATCATGAATCATGAATTCAATCATGAATCATGAATCATGAATTGAATAATGAATCATAAATCATGAATTGAACCATGAATCATGAATCATGAATTGAATAATGAATCATGAATCGAATCATTAATCATGAATTGAATCATGAATCATGAATTATGAATCATGAATTGAATCATGAATCATGAATTGAATCATAAATCATGAATTGAATCATGAATTGAATCATGAATCATGAATCATGAATTGAATCATGAATCATGATTCATGAATTAAATCATGAATCATAAATCATGAATTGAATCATGAATTGAATCATGAATTGAATCATGAATCATCAATTGAATCATGAATCATGAATTAAATCATGAATCATAAATCATAAATCACATCATGAATCATGAATCGAATCATGAATCATGAATCATGAATTCAATCATGAATCATGAATCATGAATTCAATCATGAATCATGAATTGAATCATGAATCATGAATCATGAATCATGAAATGAATCATGAATCATGAATTGAATCGTGAGTCATGAAGTATGAATCATGAATTGAATCATGAATTATGAATCATGAATTGAATCATGAATCATGAATTGAATCGTGAATCATGAAGTATGAATCATGAATTGAATCATGAATTATGAATCATGAATTGAATCATGAATTGAATCATGAATAATGAATTGAATCATGAATTGAATCATGAATTGAATCATGAATTGAATCATGAATCATGATAAGAATCATGAATCATAAATCATGAATTGAAACATAAATCATTAATCATGAATCATAAATTGAATCATGAATTGAATCATGAATCATTAATCAAATCATGAATCATTAATTGAATCATTCATTGAATCATGAATCATAAATTGAATCATGAATTGAATCATGAATCATGAATCAGGAATTGAATCATGAATCATGAATCATGAATTGAATCATGAATCATGAATCATGAATCGAATCATGAATCATGAATCGAATCATGAGTCATGAATCATGAATCATAAATGAAATCATGAATCATGAATTGAATCATGAATCATAAATTATGAATCATGAATTGAATCATGAATCATGAATTATGAATCATAAATTATGAATCATGAATTGAATCATGAATCATGAATTATGAATCATAAATTGAATCATGAATTGAATCATGAATCATGAATCATGAATTGAATCATGAATCATGAATCACAAATCATAAATTGAATCATGAATCATGAATTAAATCATGAATCATAAATCATAAATCGAATCATGAATCATGAATCATGAATCGAATCATGAATCATGAATCATGAATTATGAATTGAATCATGAATCATGAATCATGAATCATGAATTAAATCATGAATCATAAATCATAAATCGAATCATGAATCATGAATCATGAATCGAATCATGAATCATGAATCATGAATTATGAATTGAATCATGAATCATGAATCATGAATCATGAAATAAATCATGAATCATAAATCATAAATCGAATCATGAATCATGAATCGAATCATGAATCATGAATTGAATCATGAATCATGAATCATGAATTGAATCATGAATCATGAATCGAATCATCAATCATGAATCGAATCATGAGTCATGAATCATGAATCATAAATGAAATAATGAATCATGAATCATGAATTGAATCATGAATCATAAATTATGAATCATGAATTGAATCATGAATCATGAATTATGAATCAGAAATTGAATCATGAATTGAATCATGAATCATGAATCATGAATTGAATCATGAATCACAAATCATAAATTGAATCATGAATCATGAATTATTAATTTAATCATGAAACATGAATTATGAATTGAATTATGAATCATGAATCGTGAATTGAATCATAAATCATGAATCATGAATCGAATCATGAATCATGAATTGAATCATGAATTGAGTCATAAATCATTAATTAAATCATGAATCATGAATTGAATCATGAATCACAAATTGAATCATGAATTGAATCATGAATCATGAATCATGAATTGAATCTTGAATCATGAATCATGAATCATGAATTGAATCATGAATCATGAATCATGAATCATGAATTGAATCATGAATCATGATTTTAATCAGGAATCGAATCATGAATTAAATCATGAATCATGAATCATGAATCATGAATTGAATTATGAATCATGAATCATGAATCATGAATTGAATCATGAATCATGAATCATGAATTGAATCATGAATCATGAATCATGAATCATGAATTGAATCATGAATCATGAATTGAATCATGAATTGAATCATGAATCATGAATTGAATCATGAATCATGAATCATAAATTGAATCATGAATCATGAATCATGAATTGAATAATGAATTGAATCATGAATCATCAATTGAATCATGAATCATGAATTAAATCATGAATCATAAATCATAAATCGAATCATGAATCATGAATCGAATCATGAATCATGAATCATGAATCATGAATCATGAATCATGAATTGAATCATGAATCATGAATCATGAATCATGAATTAAATCATGAATCATAAATCATAAATCGAATCATGAATCATGAATCGAATCATGAATAATGAATTGAATCATGAATCATGAATCATGAATCATGAATTGAATCATGAATCATGAATCATGAATCATGAATCGAATCATGAATCATGAATCATGAATCATGAATCGAATCATGAATCATGAATCAAATCATGAATCATGAATCATGAATCATGAATCATGAATCATGAAATGAATCATGAATCATGAATTGAATCATGAATCAAGAATCATGAATCATGAATCATGAATCATGAATCATGAATTGAATCATGAATCATGAATCATGAATTGAATCATGAATCATGAATCATGAATTGAATAATGAATCATAAATCATGAATTGAACCATGAATCATGAATTATGAATTGAATAATGAATCATGAATTAAATCATGAATCATAAATCATAAATCAAATCATGAATCATGAATCGAATCATGAATCATGAATTCAATCATGAATCATGAATCATGAATTGAATCATGAATCATGAATCATGAAATGAATCATGAATCATGAATTGAATCATGAATCATGAAGTATGAATCATGAATTGAATCATGAATTATGAATCATGAATTGAATCATGAATTGAATCATGAATCATGAATCACAAATCATAAATTGAATCATGAATCATGAATCATGAATTTAATCATGAAACATGAATCATGAATTGAGTCATGAATCATGAATCGAATCATGAATCATGAATTGAATCATGAATTGAATCATGTATCACAAATTGAATCATGAATTGAATCATGAATTGAATCATGAATCATGAATTATGAATCATAAATTGAATCATGAATTGAATCATGAATCATGAATTGAATCATGAATCATGAATCATGAATCATAAATTGAATCATGAATCATGAATTATTAATTTAATCATGAAACATGAATTATGAATTGAATTATGAATCATGAATCGAATCATGAATCATGAATCATGAATTGAATCATAAATCATGAATCATGAATCATGAATTGAATCATGAATTGAGTCATAAATCATTAATTAAATCATGAATCATGAATTGTATCATGAATCACAAATTGAATCATGAATTGAATCATGAATCATGAATCATGAATTGAATCTTGAATCATGAATCATGAATCATGAATTGAATCATGAATCATGAATCATGAATCATGAATTGAATCATGAATCATGATTTTAATCAGGAATCGAATTATGAATTGAATCATGAATCATGAATCATGAATTGAATCATGAATTGAATCATGAATCATGAATCATGAATTGAATTATAAATCATGAATCATGAATTGAATCATGAATCATGAATCATGAATCATGAATCATGAATTGAATCATGAATCATGAATTGAATCATGAATTGAATCATGAATCATGAATTGAATCATGAATCATGAATCATAAATTAAATCATGAATCATGAATCATGAATTGAATAATGAATTGAATCATGAATCATGAATCATCAATTGAATCATGAATCATGAATTAAAACATGAATCATAAATCATAAATCGAATCATGAATCATGAATCATGAATCGAATCATGAATCATGAATCATGAATTATGAATTGAATCATGAATCATGAATCATGAATCATGAAATAAATCATGAATCATAAATCATAAATCGAATCATGAATCATGAATCGAATCATGAATCATGAATTGAATCATGAATCATGAATCATGAATCGAATCATGAATCATGAATCAAATCATGAATCATGAATCATGAATCATGAATCATGAATCATGAATCATGAATTGAATCATGAATCATGAATTGAATCATGAATCATGATTCATGAATTAAATCATGAATCATAAATCATGAATTGAATCATGAATTGAATCATGAATTGAATCATGAATCATCAATTGAATCATGAATCATGAATTAAATCATGAATCATAAATCATAAATCACATCATGAATCATGAATCGAATCATGAATCATGAATCATGAATTCAATCATGAATCATGAATCATGAATTCAATCATGAATCATGAATTGAATCATGAATCATGAATCATGAATCATGAAATGAATCATGAATCATGAATTGAATCGTGAGTCATGAAGTATGAATCATGAATTGAATCATGAATTATGAATCATGAATTGAATCATGAATCATGAATTGAATCGTGAATCATGAAGTATGAATCATGAATTGAATCATGAATTATGAATCATGAATTGAATCATGAATTGAATCATGAATAATGAATTGAATCATGAATTGAATCATGAATTGAATCATGAATTGAATCATGAATCATGATAAGAATCATGAATCATAAATCATGAATTGAAACATAAATCATTAATCATGAATCATAAATTGAATCATGAATTGAATCATGAATCATTAATCAAATCATGAATCATTAATTGAATCATTCATTGAATCATGAATCATAAATTGAATCATGAATTGAATCATGAATCATGAATCAGGAATTGAATCATGAATCATGAATCATGAATTGAATCATGAATCATGAATCATGAATCGAATCATGAATCATGAATCGAATCATGAGTCATGAATCATGAATCATAAATGAAATCATGAATCATGAATTGAATCATGAATCATAAATTATGAATCATGAATTGAATCATGAATCATGAATTATGAATCATAAATTATGAATCATGAATTGAATCATGAATCATGAATTATGAATCATAAATTGAATCATGAATTGAATCATGAATCATGAATCATGAATTGAATCATGAATCATGAATCACAAATCATAAATTGAATCATGAATCATGATTTATTAATTTAATCATGAAACATGAATTATGAATTGAATTATGAATCATGAATCAAATCATGAATCATGAATCATGAATTGAATCATAAATCATGAATCATGAATCGAATCATGAATCATGAATTGAATCATGAATTGAGTCATAAATCATTAATTAAATCATGAATCATGAATTGAATCATGAATCATGAATCATGAATCATGAATCATGAATCATGAATTGAATCATGAATCATGAATCATGAATCATGAATCGAATCATGAATCATGAATCATGAATCATGAATCGAATCATGAATCATGAATCAAATCATGAATCATGAATCATGAATCATGAATCATGAATCATGAATCATGAATCATGAATCATGAAATGAATCATGAATCATGAATCAAGAATCATGAATCATGAATCATGAATCATGAATCATGAATTGAATCATGAATCATGAATCATGAATTGAATCATGAATCATGAATCATGAATTGAATAATGAATCATAAATCATGAATTGAACCATGAATCATGAATTATGAATTGAATAATGAATCATGAATTAAATCATGAATCATAAATCATAAATCAAATCATGAATCATGAATCGAATCATGAATCATGAATTCAATCATGAATCATGAATCATGAATTGAATCATGAATCATGAATCATGAAATGAATCATGAATCATGAATTGAATCATGAATCATGAATTGAATCATGAATTATGAATCATGAATTGAATCATGAATTGAATCATGAATTGAATCATGAATCATGAATCACGAATCATAAATTGAATCATGAATCATGAATCATGAATTTAATCATGAAACATGAATCATGAATTGAGTCATGAATCATGAATCGAATCATGAATCATGAATTGAATCATGAATTGAATCATGTATCACAAATTGAATCATGAATTGAATCATGAATTGAATCATGAATCATGAATTATGAATCATAAATTGAATCATGAATTGAATCATGAATCATGAATTGAATCATGAATCATGAATCATGAATCATAAATTGAATCATGAATCATGAATTATTAATTTAATCATGAAACATGAATTATGAATTGAATTATGAATCATGAATCGAATCATGAATCATGAATCATGAATTGAATCATAAATCATGAATCATGAATCGAATCTTGAATCATGAATTGAATCATGAATTGAGTCATAAATCATTAATTAAATCATGAATCATGAATTGTATCATGAATCACAAATTGAATCATGAATTGAATCATGAATCATGAATCATGAATTGAATCTTGAATCATGAATCATGAATCATGAATTGAATCATGAATCATGAATCATGAATCATGAATTGAATCATGAATCATGATTTTAATCAGGAATCGAATTATGAATTGAATCATGAATCATGAATCATGAATTGAATCATGAATTGAATCATGAATCATGAATCATGAATTGAATTATAAATCATGAATCATGAATTGAATCATGAATCATGAATCATGAATCATGAATCATGAATTGAATCATGAATCATGAATTGAATCATGAATTGAATCATGAATCATGAATTGAATCATGAATCATGAATCATAAATTAAATCATGAATCATGAATCATGAATTGAATAATGAATTGAATCATGAATCATGAATCATCAATTGAATCATGAATCATGAATTAAATCATGAATCATAAATCATAAATCGAATCATGAATCATGAATCATGAATCGAATCATGAATCATGAATCATGAATCATGAATTGAATCATGAATCATGAATCATGAATCATGAAATAAATCATGAATCATAAATCATAAATCGAATCATGAATCATGAATCGAATCATGAATCATGAATTGAATCATGAATCATGAATCATGAATCGAATCATGAATCATGAATCAAATCATGAATCATGAATCATGAATCATGAATCATGAATTGAATCATGAATCATGAATCATGAATTCAATCATGAATCATGAATCATGAATTGAATAATGAATCATAAATCATGAATTGAACCATGAATCATGAATCATGAATTGAATAATGAATCATGAATCGAATCATTAATCATGAATTGAATCATGAATCATGAATTATGAATCATGAATTGAATCATGAATCATGAATTGAATCATAAATCATGAATTGAATCATGAATTGAATCATGAATCATGAATCATGAATTGAATCATAAATCATGATTCATGAATCAAATCATGAATCATAAATCATGAATTGAATCATGAATTGAATCATGAATTGAATCATGAATCATCAATTGAATCATGAATCATGAATTAAATCATGAATCATAAATCATAAATCACATCATGAATCATGAATCGAATCATGAATCATGAATCATGAATTCAATCATGAATCATAAATCATGAATTCAATCATGAATCATGAATTGAATCATGAATCATGAATCATGATTTATGAAATGAATCATGAATCATGAATTGAATCGTGAGTCATGAAGTATGAATCATGAATTGAATCATGAATTATGAATCATGAATTGAATCATGAATCATGAATTGAATCGTGCATCATGAATTGAATCATGAATCATGAATCATAAATTAAATCATGAATCATGAATCATGAATTGAATAATGAATTGAATCATGAATCAAGAATCATCAATTGAATCATGAATCATGAATTAAATCATGAATCATAAATCATAAATCGAATCATGAATCATGAATCATGAATCGAATCATGAATCATGAATCATGAATCATGAATTGAATCATGAATCATGAATCATGAATCATGAAATAAATCATGAATCATAAATCATAAATCGAATCATGAATCATGAATCGAATCATGAATCATGAATTGAATCATGAATTATGAATCATGAATCGAATCATGAATCATGAATCAAATCATGAATCATGAATCATGAATCATGAATCATGAATTGAATCATGAATCATGAATCATGAATTCAATCATGAATCATGAATCATGAATTGAATAATGAATCATAAATCATGAATTGAAACATAAATCATTAATCATGAATCATAAATTGAATCATGAATTGAATCATGAATCATTAATCAAATCATGAATCATTAATTGAATCATTCATTGAATCATGAATCATAAATTGAATCATGAATTGAATCATGAATCATGAATCAGGAATTGAATCATGAATCATGAATCATGAATTGAATCATGAATCATGAATCGAATCATGAATCATGAATCGAATCATGAGTCATGAATCATGAATCATAAATGAAATCATGAATCATGAATTGAATCATGAATCATAAATTATGAATCATGAATTGAATCATGAATCATGAATTATGAATCATAAATTATGAATCATGAATTGAATCATGAATCATGAATTATGAATCATAAATTGAATCATGAATTGAATCATGAATCATGAATCATGAATTGAATCATGAATCATGAATCACAAATCATAAATTGAATCATGAATCATGATTTATTAATTTAATCATGAAACATGAATTATGAATTGAATTATGAATCATGAATCAAATCATGAATCATGAATCATGAATTGAATCATAAATCATGAATCATGAATCGAATCATGAATCATGAATTGAATCATGAATTGAGTCATAAATCATTAATTAAATCATGAATCATGAATTGAATCATGAATCACAAATTGAATCATGAATTGAATCATGAATCATGAATCATGAATTGAATCTTGAATCATGAATCATGAATCATGAATTGAATCATGAATCATGAATCATGAATCATGAATTGAATCATGAATCATGATTTTAATCAGGAATCGAATCATGAATTAAATCATGAATCATGAATCATGAATCATGAATTGAATTATGAATCATGAATCATGAATCATGAATTGAATCATGAATTTAATCATAAATCATGAATCATGAATTGAATCATGAATCATGAATCATGAATTGAATCATGAATCATGAATCATGAATCATGAATCATGAATTGAAACATGAATCATGAATTGAATCATGAATTGAATCATGAATCATGAATTGAATCATGAATCATGAATCATAAATTGAATCATGAATCATGAATCATGAATTGAATAATGAATTGAATCATGAATCATGAATCATCAATTGAATCATGAATATTGAATTAAATCATGAATCATAAATCATAAATCGAATCATGAATCATGAATCGAATCATGAATCATGAATTGAATCATGAATCATGAATCATGAATCATGAATTGAATCATAAATCATGAATCATGAATCGAATCATGAATCATGAATCATGAATCATGAATCGAATCATGAATCATGAATCAAATCATGAATCATGAATCATGAATCATGAATCATGAATTATGAATTGAATCATGAATCATGAATCATGAATTGAATCATGAATCATGAATCATGAATTGAATAATGAATCATAAATCATGAATTGAACCATGAATCATGAATTATGAATTGAATAATGAATCATGAATCATGAATTGAATAATGAATCATGAATCAAATCATTAATCATGAATTGAATCATGAATCATGAATTATGAATCATGAATTGAATCATGAATCATGAATTGAATCATGAATCATGAATTGAATCATGAATCATGAATTGAATCATGAATTGAATCATGAATCATGAATCATGAATTGAATCATGAATCATGAATCATGAATCATGAATTAAATCATGAATCATAAATCATGAATTGAATCATGAATTGAATCATGAATCATCAATTGAATCATGAATCATGAATTAAATCATGAATCATAAATCATAAATCAAATCATGAATCATGAATCGAATCATGAATCATGAATCATGAATTGAATCATGAATCATGAATCATGAATTGAATCATGAATCATGAATCATGAATCATGAATCATGAAATGAATCATGAATCATGAATTGAATCATGAATCATGAAGTATGAATCATGAATTGAATCATGAATTATGAATCATGAATTGAATCATGAATTGAATCATGAATCATGAATCACGAATCATAAATTGAATCATGAATCATGAATCATGAATTTAATCATGAAACATGAATCATGAATTGAGTCATGAATCATGAATCGAATCATGAATCATGAATCATGAATTGAATCATGAACCATGAATCATGAATCGAATCATGAATCATGAATTGAATCATGAATTGAATATAAATCATTAATCAAATCATGAATCATGAATTGAATCATGAATTGAATCATGAATCACGAATTGAATCATGAATTGAATCATGAATTGAATCATGAATCATGAATCATGAATTGAATCATGAATCATGAATCATGAATTGAATCATGAATCATAAATCATGAATCTTGAATTGAATCATGAATCATTAATCTTGAATTGAATCATGAATCATGAATCATGAATTGAATCATGAATCATGAATCATGAATCTTGAATTGAATCATGAATCATGAATCATGAATCATGAATTGAATCATGAATCCTGATTTTAATCAGGATTCGAATCATGAATTGAATCATGAATCATGAATTGAATCATGAATCATGAATTGAATCATGAATCATGAATCATGAATTGAATCATGAATCACAAATCATGAATCATGAATTGAATCATGAATTGAATCATAAATCATGAATCATGAATTGAATCATGAATTGAATCATGAATCATGAATTGAATCATGAATCATGAATTGAATCATGAATCATGAATCATGAATTGAATCATTAATTGAATCATGAATCATGAATTGAATCATGAATCATGAATCATAAATTAAATCATGAATCATGAATCATGTATTGAATAATGAATTTGAATCATGAATCAGGAATCATCAATTGAATCATGAATCATGAATTGAATAATAATTCATGAATCATGAATTGAACCATGAATCATATCATGAATTATGAATTGAATAATGAATCATGAATCATGAATTGAATAATGAATCATTAATTGAATCATTAATCATGAATTGAATCATGATTAATGAATTATGAATCATGAATTGAATCATGAATCATGAATTGAATCATGAATCATGAATTGAATCATGAATTGAATCATGAATCATGAATCATGAATTAAATCATGAATCATAAATCATGAATTGAATCATGAATCATGAATTAAATCATGAATCATAAATCATAAATCAAATCATGAATCATGAATCAAATCATGAATCATGAATCATGAATTGAATCATGAATCATGAATCATGAATCATGAATTGAATCATGAATCATGAATCATGAATTGAATCATGAATCATGAAGTATGAATCATGAATTAAATCATGAATTATGAATCATGAATTGAATCATGAATTGAATCGTGAATCATGAATCATGAATTGAATCATGAATCATGAATCACGAATCATAAATTGAATCATGAATAATGAATCATGAATTTAATCATGAAACATGAATCATGAATTGAATCATGAATCATGAATCGAATCATGAATCATGAATCATGAATTGAATCATGAATCATGAATCATGAATCGAATCATGAATCATAAATTGAATCATGAATTGAATATAAATCATTAATCAAATCATGAATCATGAATTGAATCATGAATTGAATCATGAATCATGAATTGAATCATGAATTGAATCATGAATTGAATCATGAATTGAATCATGAATCATGAATTGAATCATGAATCATGAATAGAATCATGAATCATGAATTTAAACATAAATCATTAATCATGAATCATGAATTGAATCATGAATTGAATCATGAATCATTAATCAAATCATGAATTATTAATTGAATCATTCATTGAATCATGAATCATAAATTGAATCATGAATTGAATCATGAATCATGAATCATGAATTGAATCATGAATCATGAATCATGAATTGAATCATGAATCATGAATTGAATCATGAATCATGAATTGAATAATGAATCATGAATCATGAATTGAATCATGAATCATGAATAATGAATGATGAATTAAATCATGAATCATAAATCATAAATCGAATCATGAATCATGAATCGAATCATGAATCATGAATTGAATCATGAATCTTGAATCATGAATCATGAATTGAATCATGAATCATGAATCATGAATCGAATCATGAATCATGAATCATGAATTGAATCATGAATCATGAATCATGAATTGAATCATGAATCATGAATTGAATCATGAATCATGAATCATGAATCATGAATTGAATCATGAATCATGAATCATGAATTGAATCATGAATCATGAATCATGAATTAAATCATGAATCATAAATCATAAATCGAATCATGAATCATGAATCGAATCATGAATCATGAATTGAATCATGAATCTTGAATCATGAATCATGAATTGAATCATGAATCATGAATCATGAATCGAATCATGAATCATGAATCATGAATCATGAATTGAATCATGAATCATGAATCATGAATCGAATCATGAATCATGAATTGAATAATGAATCATAAATCATGAATTGAACCATGAATCATGAATTATGAATTGAATAATGAATCATGAATCATGAATTGAATAATGAATCATGAATCAAATCATTAATCATTAATTGAATCATGAATCATGAATTATGAATCATGAATTGAATCATGAATCATGAATTGAATCATGAATCATGAATTGAATCATGAATTGAATCATGAATCATGAATCATGAATTGAATCATGAATCATGAATCATGAATTAAATCATGAATCATAAATCATGAATTGAATCATGAATCATCAATTGAATCATGAATCATGAATTAAATCATGAATCATAAATCATAAATCAAATCATGAATCATGAATCGAATCATGAATCATGAATCATGAATTGAATCATGAATCATGAATCATGAATTGAATCATGAATCATGAATCATGAATCATGAATCATGAAATGAATCATGAATCATGAATTGAATCATGAATCATGAAGTATGAATCATGAATTGAATCATGAATTATGAATCATGAATTGAATCATGAATTGAATCATGAATCATGAATCACGAATCATAAATTGAATCATGAATCATGAATCATGAATTTAATCATGAAACATGAATCATGAATTGAGTCATGAATCATGAATCGAATCATGAATCATGAATCATGAATTGAATCATGAACCATGAATCATGAATCGAATCATGAATCATGAATTGAATCATGAATTGAATATAAATCATTAATCAAATCATGAATCATGAATTGAATCATGAATTGAATCATGAATCACGAATTGAATCATGAATTGAATCATGAATTGAATCATGAATCATGAATCATGAATTGAATCATGAATCATAAATCATGAATTGAATCATGAATCATAAATCATGAATCTTGAATTGAATCATGAATCATGAATCTTGAATTGAATCATGAATCATGAATCATGAATTGAATCATGAATCATGAATCATGAATCTTGAATTGAATCATGAATCATGAATCATGAATCATGAATTGAATCATGAATCCTGATTTTAATCAGGATTCGAATCATGAATTGAATCATGAATCATGAATTGAATCATGAATCATGAATTGAATCAAGAATCATGAATCATGAATTGAATCATGAATCACAAATCATGAATCATGAATTGAATCATGAATTGAATCATAAATCATGAATCATGAATTGAATCATGAATTGAATCATGAATCATGAATTGAATCATGAATCATGAATTGAATCATGAATCATGAATCATGAATTGAATCATTAATTGAATCATGAATCATGAATTGAATCATGAATCATGAATCATAAATTAAATCATGAATCATGAATCATGAATTGAATAATAATTCATGAATCATGAATTGAACCATGAATCATGAATTATGAATTGAATAATGAATCATGAATCATGAATTGAATAATGAATCATTAATTGAATCATTAATCATGAATTGAATCATGATTAATGAATTATGAATCATGAATTGAATCATGAATCATGAATTGAATCATGAATCATGAATTGAATCATGAATTGAATCATGAATCATGAATCATGAATTAAATCATGAATCATAAATCATGAATTGAATCATGAATCATGAATTAAATCATGAATCATAAATCATAAATCAAATCATGAATCATGAATCAAATCATGAATCATGAATCATGAATTGAATCATGAATCATGAATCATGAATCATGAATTGAATCATGAATCATGAATCATGAATTGAATCATGAATCATGAAGTATGAATCATGAATTGAATCATGAATTATGAATCATGAATTGAATCATGAATTGAATCGTGAATCATGAATCATGAATTGAATCATGAATCATGAATCACGAATCATAAATTGAATCATGAATAATGAATCATGAATTTAATCATGAAACATGAATCATGAATTGAATCATGAATCATGAATCGAATCATGAATCATGAATCATGAATTGAATCATGAATCATGAATCATGAATCGAATCATGAATCATAAATTGAATCATGAATTGAATATAAATCATTAATCAAATCATGAATCATGAATTGAATCATGAATTGAATCATGAATCATGAATTGAATCATGAATTGAATCATGAATTGAATCATGAATTGAATCATGAATTGAATCATGAATCATGAATTGAATCATGAATCATGAATAGAATCATGAATCATGAATAGAATCATGAATCATGAATTTAAACATAAATCATTAATCATGAATCATGAATTGAATCATGAATTGAATCATGAATCATTAATCAAATCATGAATTATTAATTGAATCATTCATTGAATCATGAATCATAAATTGAATCATGAATTGAATCATGAATCATGAATCATGAATTGAATCATGAATCATGAATCATGAATTGAATCATGAATCATGAATTGAATCATGAATCATGAATTGAATAATGAATCATGAATCATGAATTGAATCATGAATCATGAATAATGAATGATGAATTAAATCATGAATCATAAATCATAAATCGAATCATGAATCATGAATCGAATCATGAATCATGAATTGAATCATGAATCTTGAATCATGAATCATGAATTGAATCATGAATCATGAATCATGAATCGAATCATGAATCATGAATCATGAATTGAATCATGAATCATGAATCATGAATTGAATCATGAATCATGAATTGAATCATGAATCATGAATCATGAATCATGAATTGAATCATGAATCATGAATCATGAATCATGAATTGAATCATGAATCATGAATCATGAATTGAATCATGAATCATGAATCATGAATTAAATCATGAATCATAAATCATAAATCAAATCATGAATCATGAATCGAATCATGAATCATGAATTGAATCATGAATCTTGAATCATGAATTGAATCATGAATCATGAATCATGAATCGAATCATGAATCATGAATCATGAATCATGAATTGAATCATGAATCATGAATCATGAATCGAATCATGAATCATGAATTGAATAATGAATCATAAATCATGAATTGAACCATGAATCATGAATTATGAATTGAATAATGAATCATGAATCATGAATTGAATAATGAATCATGAATCAAATCATTAATCATTAATTGAATCATGAATCATGAATTATGAATCATGAATTGAATCATGAATCATGAATTGAATCATGAATTGAATCATGAATCATGAATCATGAATTGAATCATGAATCATGAATCATGAATTAAATCATGAATCATAAATCATGAATTGAATCATGAATTGAATCATGAATCATCAATTGAATCATGAATCATGAATTAAATCATGAATCATAAATCATAAATCAAATCATGAATCATGAATCGAATCATGAATTGAATCATGAATCATGAATCATGAATTGAATCATGAATCATGAATCATGAATCATGAATCATGAAATGAATCATGAATCATGAATTGAATCATGAATTATGAATCATGAATTGAATCATGAATTGAATCATGAATCATGAATCACGAATCATAAATTGAATCATGAATCATGAATCATGAATTTAATCATGAAACATGAATCATGAATTGAGTCATGAATCATGAATCCAATCATGAATCATGAATCATGAATTGAATCATGAACCATGAATCATGAATCGAATCATGAATCATGAATTGAATCATGAATTGAATATAAATCATTAATCAAATCATGAATCATGAATTGAATCATGAATTGAATCATGAATCACGAATTGAATCATGAATTGAATCATGAATTGAATCATGAATCATGAATCATGAATTGAATCATGAATCATGAATCATGAATTGAATCATGAATCATAAATCATGAATCTTGAATTGAATCATGAATCATGAATCTTGAATTGAATCATGAATCATGAATCATGAATTGAATCATGAATCATGAATCTTGAATTGAATCATGAATCATGAATCATGAATCATGAATTGAATCATGAATCCTGATTTTAATCAGGATTCGAATCATGAATTGAATCATGAATCATGAATTGAATCATGAATCATGAATCATGAATTGAATCATGCATCACAAATCATGAATCATGAATTGAATCATGAATTGAATCATAAATCATGAATCATGAATTGAATCATGAATCATGAATTGAATCATGAATCATGAATTGAATCATGAATCATGAATCATGAATTGAATCATTAATTGAATCATGAATCATGAATTGAATCATGAATCATGAATCATAAATTAAATCATGAATCATGAATCATGTATTGAATAATGAATTTGAATCATGAATCAGGAATCATCAATTGAATCATGAATCATGAATCATGAATTGAATAATGAATCATGAATCATGAAGTGAACCATGAATCATGAATTATGAATTGAATAATGAATCATGAATCATGAATTGAATAATGAATCATTAATTGAATCATTAATCATGAATTGAATCATGAATCATGAATTATGAATCATGAATTGAATCATGAATCATGAATTGAATCATGAATCATGAATCATGAATTGAATCATGAATTGAATCATGAATCATGAATCATGAATTAAATCATGAATCATAAATCATGAATTGAATCATGAATCATGAATCATGAATTAAATCATGAATCATAAATCATAAATCAAATCATGAATCATGAATCAAATCATGAATCATGAATCATGAATTGAATCATGAATCATGAATCATGAATCATGAATTGAATCATGAATCATGAATCATGAATTGAATCATGAATCATGAAGTATGAATCATGAATTGAATCATGAATTATGAATCATGAATTGAATCATGAATTGAATCATGAATCATGAATCATGAATTGAATCATGAATCATGAATCACGAATCATAAATTGAATCATGAATAATGAACCATGAATTTAATCATGAAACATGAATCATGAATTGAATCATGAATCATGAATCGAATCATGAATCATGAATCATGAATTGAATCATGAATCATGAATCATGAATCGAATCATGAATCATGAATTGAATCATGAATTGAATATAAATCATTAATCAAATCATGAATCATGAATTGAATCATGAATTGAATCATGAATTGAATCATGAATTGAATCATGAATCATGAATTGAATCATGAATCATGAATAGAATCATGAATCATGAATTTAAACATAAATCATTAATCATGAATCATGAATTGAATCATGAATTGAATCATGAATCATTAATCAAATCATGAATTATTAATTGAATCATTCATTGAATCATGAATCATAAATTGAATCATTCATTGAATCATGAATCATGAATCATGAATTGAATCATGAATCATGAATCATGAATTGAATCATGAATCATGAATTGAATCATGAATCATGAATTGAATAATGAATCATGAATCATGAATTGAATCATGAATCATGAATAATGAATGATGAATTAAATCATGAATCATAAATCATAAATCGAATCATGAATCATGAATCGAATCATGAATCATGAATTGAATCATGAATCTTGAATCATGAATCATGAATTGAATCATGAATCATGAATCATGAATCGAATCATGAATCATGAATCATGAATTGAATCATGAATCATGAATCATGAATTGAATCTTGAATCATGAATTGAATCATGAATCATGAATCATGAATCATGAATTGAATCATGAATCATGAATCATGAATTGAATCATGAATCATGAATCATGAATTAAATCATGAATCATAAATCATAAATCGAATCATGAATCATGAATCGAATCATGAATCATAAATTGAATCATGAATCTTGAATCATGAATCATGAATTGAATCATGAATCATGAATCATGAATCGAATCATGAATCATGAATCATGAATCATGAATTGAATCATGAATCATGAATAATGAATCAAATCATGAATCATGAATCAAATCATGAATCATGAATCATGAATTGAATCATGAATCATGAATCATGAATTGAATCATGAATCATGAATTGAATCATGAATCATAAATCATGAATTGAACCATGAATCATGAATTATGAATTGAATAATGAATCATGAATCATAAATTGAATAATGAATCATGAATCGAATCATTAATCATGAATTGAATCATAAATCATGAATTATGAATCATGAATTGAATCATGAATCATGAAATGAATCATGAATCATGAATTGAATCATGAATTAAATCATGAATCATGAATTATGAATTGTATCATGAATCATGAATCATGAATTGAATCATGAATTATGAATCATGAATTGAATCATGAATTGAATCATGAATCATGAATCACGAATCATAAATTGAATCATGAATCATGAATCATGAATTTAATCATGAAACATGAACCATGAATTGAGTCATGAATCATGAATCGAATCATGAATCATGAATTGAATCATGAATCATGAATTGAATCATGAATCATGAATCATGAATCGAATCATGAATCATGAATTGAATCAAGAATTGAATATAAATCATTAATCAAATCATGAATCATGAATTGAATCATGAATTGAATATAAATCATTAATCAAATCATGAATCATGAATTGAATCATGAATTGAATCATGAATTGAATCATGAATTGAATCATAAATCATGAATCATGAATTGAATCATGAATCATGAATCATGAATTATGAATCATGAATTGAATCATGTATCATAAATTGAATCATGAATCATGAATTGAATCATGAATCATGAATCATGAATCATGGTTTGAATCATTAATTGAATCATGAATCATGAATTGAATCATGAATCATGAATCATAAATTGAATCATGAATCATGAATCATGTATTGAATAATGAATTTGAATCATGAATCATCAATTGAATCATGAATCATGAATCATAAATTAAATCATGAATCATAAATCATAAATTGAATCATGAATCATGAATCGAATCATGAATTATGAATCATGAATTGAATCATGAATCGTGAATCATGAATCATGAATTGAATCATGAATAATGAATCATGAATCATGAATCATGAATCGAATCATGAATCATGAATCGAATCATGAATCATGAATCATGAATCATGAAATGAATCATGAATCATGAATTGAATCATAAATCATGAATCATGAATCATGAATTGAATCATGAATCATGAATAATGAATTGAATAATGAATCATGAATCATGAATTGAACCATGAATCATGAATCATGAATTGAATAATGAATCATGAATCATGAATCGAATCATGAATCATTAATCGAATCATGAATCATGAATTGAATCATGAATTGAATCATGAATCATGAATTGAATTATGAATTAAATCAGAATTTAATCATGAATCATGAATCGTGATTTGAATCATGAATCATGAATTGAACCATGAATCATGAATTATGAATTGAATCATGAATCATGATTTTAATCAGGAATCGAATCATGAATTGAATCATGAATCATAAATTGAATCATGAATCATGAATCATGAATTGAATAATGAATTGAATCATGAATCATGAATCATTATTTGAATCATGAATCATGAATTAAATCATGAATCATAAATCATAAATCGAATCATGAATCATGAATCGAATCATGAATCATGAATCATGAATCATGAATTGAATCATGAATCATGAATCATGAATCATGAATTAAATCATGAATCATAAATCATAAATCGAATCATGAATCATGAATCGAATCATGAATCATGAATTGAATCATGAATCATGAATCATGAATCGAATCATGAATCATGAATCAAATCATGAATCATGAAATGAATCATGAATCATGAAATGAATCATGAATCATGAATTGAATCATGAATCATGAATCATAAATCAAGAATCATGAATCATGAATCATGAATTGAATCATGAATCATGAATCATGAATTGAATCATGAATCATAAATCATGATTTGAATAATGAATCATAAATCATGAATTGAACCATGAATCATGAATTATGAATTGAATAATGAATCATGAATCATGAATTGAATAATGAATCATGAATCGAATCATTAATCATGAATTGAATCATGAATCATGAATTATGAATCATGAATTGAATCATAAATCATGAATTGAATCATTAATGATGAATTGAATCATGAATTATGAATCATGAATTGAATCATGAATCATGAATTAAATCATGAATCATAAATCATGAATTGAATCATGAATTGAATCATGAATCATCAATTGAATCATGAATCATGAATCATGAATTAAATCATGAATCATGAATCATGAATTGAATCATGAATCATGAATCATGAATTGAATCATGAATCATGAATTGAATGATGAATCATGAATCATGAATCATGAATCATGAAATGAATCATGAATCATGAATTGAATCATGAATCATGAATCATAAAATCAAGAATCATGAATCATGAATCATGAATTGAATCATGAATCATGAATTGAATCATGAATCATGATTTGAATAATGAATCATAAATCATGAATTGAACCATGAATCATGAATTATGAATTGAATAATGAATCATGAATCATGAATTGAATAATGAATCATGAATCGAATCATTAATCATGAATTGAATCATGAATCATGAATTATGAATCATGAATTGAATCATGAATCATGAATTGAATCATGAATCATGAAGTATGAATCATGAATTGAATCATGAATTATGAATCATGAATTGAATCATGAATTGAATCATGAATCATGAATCACGAATCATAAATTGAATCATGAATCATGAATCATGAATTTAATCATGAAACATGAATCATGAATTGAGTCATGAATCATGAATCGAATCATGAATCATGAATTGAATCATGAATCATGAATCGAATCATGAATCATGAATCATGAATCGAATCATGAATCATGAATTGAATCATGAATCATGAATCGAATCATAAATCATGAATTGAATCATGAATTGAATATAAATCATTAATCAAATCATGAATCATGAATTGAATCATGAATTGAATCATGAATTGAATCATGAATTGAATCATAAATCATGAATCGTGAATTAAATCATGAATCATGATTCATGAATTATGAATCATGAATTGAATCATGAATCATGAATTGAATCATGAATCATGAATCATGAATTATGAATCATGAATTGAATCATGAATCATGAATTGAATCATGAATCATGAATCATGAATTGAATCATTAATTGAATCATAAATCATGAATTGAATCATGAATCATGAATCATAAATTGAATCATGAATCATGAATCATGTATTGAATAATGAATTTGAATCATGAATCATGAATCATCAATTGAATCATGAATCATGAATCATGAATTAAATCATGAATCATAAATCATAAATTGAATCATGAATCATGAATCGAATCATGAATTATGAATCATGAATTGAATCATGAATCGTGAATCATGAATCATGAATAATGAATCATGAATCATGAATCATGAAATGAATCATGAATAATGAATTGAATCATGAATCATGAATTGAATCATGAATCATGAATCATGAATCATGAATCATGAATTGAATCATTAATCATGAATCATGAATTGAATAATGAATCATGAATCATGAATTGAACTATGAATCATAAATCATGAATTGAATAATGAATCATGAATCATGAATTGAATAATAAATCATGAATCGAATCATGAATAATGATTCATGAATTGAATCATGAACCATGAATCATGAATCGAATCATGAATCATGAATTGAATCATGAATTGAATATAAATCATTAATCAAATCATGAATCATGAATTGAATCATGAATTGAATCATGAATCATGAATTGAATCATGAATTGAATCATGAATTGAATCATGAATCATGAATCTTGAATTGAATCATGAATCATGAATCTTGAATTGAATCATGAATCATGAATCATGAATTGAATCATGAATCATGAATCATGAATCTTGAATTGAATCATGAATCATGAATCATGAATCATGAATTGAATCATGAATACTGATTTTAATCAGGATTCGAATCATGAATTGAATCATGAATCATGAATTGAATCATGAATCATGAATTGAATCATGAATCATGAATCATGAATTGAATCATGAATCACAAATCATGAATCATGAATTGAATCATGAATTGAATCATAAATCATGAATCATGAATTGAATCATGAATTGAATCATGAATCATGAATTGAATCATGAATCATGAATTGAATCATGAATCATGAATCATGAATTGAATCATTAATTGAATCATGAATCATGAATTGAATCATGAATCATGAATCATAAATTAAATCATGAATCATGAATCATGTATTGAATAATGAATTTGAATCATGAATCAGGAATCATCAATTGAATCATGAATCATGAATCATGAATTGAATAATGAATCATGAATCATGAATTTGTCACGGGCACTAGGAGTCTTTACCCAGGGATCACCAGGTGATAGGCTTACCAGAGCAGTATAGGTGGTAATATGGTACTCTGGTAGCAGGGTGATCACGGAACAGGAAATAGCAGATGATGAGATGCTCAGGAAAGTCTATGACTAGCAGCACTGGCAATATGGAAGTAGTAATACACGAGGAACTGTATGGACAAAGGACACGTGAAGGTAGTCAGTGGTCTGCGGTAGCAAGTTGTACCACTGCTATAGTGAGGAGGAATGTCCAACAGAAACGAGGAGGTGATGAGAGTCAGCAGTCTGCGGATAGCAAGTTGTACCGCTGTCTGAGTGAAGGAATGGAATCCAAGTGGAGGTATCCGGGGAGTCAGTGGTCTGCGTTAGCAAGTTGTACCACTGCTATGTGAGAGGATACTGGAACGGGTGAAACTGTAAACAGGAGTCAGTGGTCTGCCACTAGCAAGTTGTACCACTGAATATATATGTGAGGAGGTGCACGGGGAGAGACTGCAACACAATATATACACGGGCACCTTGACTTTGATCCACAGTAATATGCACAATATAAATGTATAAATGACTGAACAACACTGCCAATATAGAAAGTCTCTTGAAGTAATCCAGCATGAGATAACACAGTCAATGATGGCAATAGAGCCAGCAGATAGTACACTCCAGAGGAGAACCAACACAGTCCAGCAAGGTATGCAATACACAGCACAGTCAATGGGAAGTATGCATACCGTGGTTCAGGAGAAGCAGTCAGACAGGAGTGCAGAGATACCTGAAGGGCAGGAGGCCGGCAGGATCCAAAGTCCCTGGATGGGTGAAGCGGTGGTCTAGCAGGTGCAGAGCACAGGTAGGTAGACCAGCAGGGAACACAGGAAGGCGTGGAGAGCGGATCAGCAGTAGATGGATGAGTAGCGCTGAGATGTAACAGCAGCAGGTCTCTGCGGGAACACGGAGGTAGCCAATAGCAACCAGCAGGTGCAGTAACGATGGGACACGGGAGAGCAGAGTTGAACTGGAACTGTTGATCACGGAGAATAGCGGGTAGCAATAGTGGCAGCAGACTCAAGGAAACACGGGAGAGTAGACAAGAGCTGAAGACTGAAGCGCACAGGGGCAGCGGATAGGAATCAGCCAAACAGTCACGATGAAACACAGACGGGTTGCAGGTTGAAGACTGTAGTGCACGGAGGCAGCGGATAGGAATCAGCTAGCAGTCACGATGATGAAACACAGACGAGTTGCAGGTTGAAGACTGTAGTGCACGGAGGCAGCGGATAGGAATCAGCCAAACAGTCACGATGATGAAACACAGACGAGTTGCAGGTTGAAGCCTGTAGTGCACGGAGGCAGCGGATAGGAATCAGCTGGCAGTCACCATCATGAACAGGTGAGTGGATGTGAATGAAAGACTGTAGTGCACGGAGGCAGCGGATAGGCATCAGCTAACAGTCCCAATGATGCATGGTAGAGTTGAAGTGATTTGAAGACTGTAGTGCACGGAGGCAGCGGATAGGAATCAGCTCACAGTCACGATGAAACAGTAGATGGTAGAAGTGGTATGGGAACCACAGTAGTAGAAGTGGTTTGGAAACCACAGAGGTAGAAGTGGTTTGGAAACCACAGGAATCAGCTGGGCTGAATAAACGAGGAAACACAGGAACACCTTCAGAGACTCATGGGGAATGAGACTCCAAGATCAGGCAACGTGGTGTTGACCACAGGTGCTTAATATAGGGAGGTTGCCTGATCTGCCAATTTAGTTAAAGGATCATACACTGGAGGTATGGAAAGGGCTGCGCATGCGCAGTCCCTCAGGATGGAGGACGGCCACGGTTCCTAAATGTCCGGGAAGAGGCACTCACGGTCCGGTGAGTGACAGTACCCCCCCTTTTAAAGGTGGGCACAGAACGCCTGGAACCGGGTTTGTCCGGATTTTTGGAATAAAACTTCTTCAAAAGGGCAGGAGCATTAAGATCTTCAGCTTTGATCCAAAAACGCTCCTCAGGACCAAAGCCCCTCCAATGAACGAGGAAACGGAGGACTCCTGTCGAAATTTTTGCATCCAATACCTCAGTAATCTCGAAATCCTCCTCCTGATGAACTTGAACTGGCTGCGGTGCTGAGGGAGGAGTCGAGAAACGGTTGATGATGAGAGGTTTGAGCAAGGACACATGGAAGGCATTGGAGATCCGAAGATTCTTAGGAAGAAGAAGTTTAACACATACTGGATTGATAACTTGAATGATCCTATATGGACCAATAAAACGAGGGGCGAATTTCATAGATGGAACCTTCAAACGAATATTTTTGGTAGATAACCAGACACGATCTCCAATTTTTAGTGGTGGAATAGCCCGCCTCTTCTTATCTGCGAAAGACTTATATTTGTTAGATGTCTTCTTTAAACAGGTTTTGACCTGAGACCAGATATTTTTGAAGGTCTGACAAGCAGTCTCCACAGCAGGAACTTGGGTGGGCGGGAGGGCAGGAAATTCCGGAAAAGACGGATGGTGACCGTAGACCACAAAGAATGGAGTTTTGGATGATGACTCATGGTACATGTTGTTATGGGCGAATTCAGCCCAAGGGAGCAATTCTACCCAGTTGTCTTGGTTGGCTGAAGAGAACATCCTAATAAAGGTCTCAAGATCTTGATTGACTCGTTCTGTTTGTCCGTTAGATTGCGGATGGTAAGAAGATGAGAGTGCTAATCGTATGCCCAAGGTTTTACAAAGGGCCCGCCAGAATCTGGAAACGAATTGTACTCCTCTATCCGACAGAATCTCAGACGGACATCCATGGATGCGGAAGATTTCTTTAATGAAATGTTCAGCCAGAGTAGACGAGGAAGGTAAACCGGACAGAGGGACGAAATGAGCCATCTTCGAAAATCTGTCTACCACTACCCAAATAGTATTGTGATTCTTACTTGGTGGCAAATCAGTAACGAAATCCATACTAATATGGGTCCAAGGCTTGGACGGAATGGGTAGTGGTCGCAGCAACCCTGCTGGAGTTCTGCGGGAGGATTTGAACTGAGAACATAAATCACAGGAAGCAACAAACTCTTTGACGTCTCTCCTCATTGAAGGCCACCAGTAACTACGAGAGAGAATCTCAAAGGTCTTGTGTTCACCGGCGTGTCCAGAAAAACGAGAGGCATGGAACCACGAAAGGATTTTCCTCCTCAGAGTAGGAGGCACAAGGGTCTTCCCAAATGGTAGCATTTTGGTGGATGAAGCAGCCAGAGAAATACATTTGGGGTCTAGAATAGCATGGTTGGGAACCTCTTCTACATCAGAGGACGTCACAAAAGCTCGAGATAGAGCGTCAGCTTTCTTGTTCTTAGCGGCTGGTTTGAAGGTTATAATTAATTCAAAACGGGAAAAGAAAAGAGACCATCTTGCTTGACGAGGGTTCAAGCATTGAGCAGATTGCAAATATGACAAGTTCTTATGATCCGTGAAGATCGTCACCGGATGGCAAGCTCCTTCCAACAAGTATCTCCATTCCTCTAATGCAGCTTTGATGGCCAGCAACTCCTTGTCCCCGATAGTATAATTTTTCTCTGCGGGCAGAAGACCCCGAGAGTAGAAGGCACAAGGATGTAATTTTTGTTGCTCCGAGCGTTGGGAGAGAATAGCTCCTAAGCCCACATTAGAGGCATCTACTTCTAGGAAGAAGGGGAGTGTCACATCAGGCTGTCGCAGAATGGGAGCAGACGAGAAGGACTCTTTGAGGATTTGAAAGGCTTGGAGAGCCTCAGATGACCATTGCTTAGTATTAGCCCCTTTCCGAGTTAGGGCCACAATGGAAGATGCAATGGATGAAAAGTCTTGAATGAAGCGTCTATAGTAATTGGCAAAACCTAAAAAACGCTGGATGGCACGAAGAGTAGTTGGCTGAGGCCAATGTAGTACAGCATTTACTTTGTCTGGATCCATCTTCAGGCCAACTCCGGAAACTATATACCCCAAGAATGGAATCTGGGGTAACTCGAATGAACATTTCTCCAATTTACAGAACAACGAGTTCTTCCGTAGTCTGGAGAGGACCTCTGCCACATGTTGGTGATGAGAAGGCAGGTCCTGTGAGAAGATCAATATGTCGTCCAGGTAGACAACGACACATACATATAATAAGTCCCGAAAGATCTCATTGATGAAACCCTGGAAAACCGCGGGGGCATTACACAGCCCGAAGGGCATTACTAAATATTCGTAATGCCCATCTCTGGTGTTAAACGCGGTCTTCCATTCGTCACCGGAACGGATTCTAATTAAATTGTAGGCACCACGAAGATCCAACTTAGTAAATATCCGAGCTCCCTTGATGCGATCAAATAGCTCAGTGATCAGCGGAATAGGATACCGATTCTTGATAGTAATGGCGTTGAGTCCACGAAAATCTATACAAGGGCGTAATGATCCATCCTTCTTTTTGACGAAGAAGAACCCAGCTCCAGCGGGAGAGGTGGAAGGTCGAATGAACCCACGCTGGAGATTCTCCTGTATGTACTCAGATGTGGCTTGAGTTTCAGGTAACGAGAGAGGATAGACCCGACCTCTGGGAGGAGTCTTGTCAGGTAGAAGGTCGATCGGACAATCCCAAGAACGATGAGGAGGAAGACGTTCAGACTGAGCTTTATCAAACACATCGGCATATGAAGCATACTGAGGAGGGAGTCCCGGGGAGGAAGATGAGATGGAAGATTGCTGTACTTTAAGAGGAATAACTTGAGAGAGGCAACGATGGTGACATTCAGACCCCCAAGACGTAACTTGAGGGGTGCGCCAGTCAATCTGGGGAGAGTGACACTGAAGCCATGGAAGGCCTAAGACAATCGGACTTGTCGTAACTGGAAGAATTAAAAACGAAATTTCTTCATGGTGTTGTACACCAATCTGAAGGGTTACTGGAGACGTACTCTGGGTGATGAGACCATTGATGAGGCGTGATCCATCTATAGCCGTCACAGTAATGGGTGTTTTTAAAGTGATCACTGGTAGGGACCATTGATTCACTAGTGATTTAGAAATGAAATTTCCTGCTGCTCCGGAATCAATCAATGCCTGTGACTCAAAGGATTTGGTAGCAAAGGAAATCGTAACATCGAAAGCGCAGACTTTAGATTTCATAGACAATGGAGAGGACTCCAGGGACCCTAACTTCACCTCTCCAGAACTAGTTAGGGCCTGGCATTTCCCGATCTCTTAGGGCAAGAGCTGAGCATATGCGTGGAATCAGCACAATAGATACAGAGTCTATTCTTTACTCTTCGTTTCCTCTCCTCTGAAGATAATTTGGAACGTCCTATCTCCATGGGAATCGCAGAGGATGGAGCTGGACGAAATTGAGGGTTAGAACGAAGAGGTGCTTTGACAGCCGTTGTTTTCTCAGACTCTCTTTCACGAAATCTCATATCTACACGATGGCAAAGAGAGATCAAATCTTCTAGTGACGAAGGAAGTTCTTGGGTAGTCAGTGCATCCTTAATTTTATCGGAGAGCCCCTGCCAGAAGGCGGCAACTAATGCTTCAGAGTTCCACTGAAGTTCAGAGGCTAAGATCCTAAATTGAATGACATACTGTCCTACTGTATGGGAGCCTTGTCGCAAACGAAGAATGCTGGAAGCAGCGGAGGTCACACGACCTGGTTCATCGAACACACTTCGGAACGTGGAAATGAATTTGGCACTATCTTGTAGAATTGGATCGTTTCTCTCCCACAGAGGGGAGGCCCAAGCCAGGGCTTGTCCAGAAAACAATGAGATAAGATAGGCCACTCTGAAACGATGGGTAGAAAAATTTTGAGGTTGAAGTTCAAAATGGACTGAACATTGGTTAAGGAAACCTCTACAAGTTTTGGGGTCCCCGTCATATTTTGACGGAGTAGGCAGGTGTAGTGTAGGAACTGTAGACACCTGGGATGGCACTGGGGAAACGGAGGAAAGCACAGGAGCTTCAACATTAGCTGTAACGGTCTGTCCAGATGTTCCTTGGGAGGTTAAAGATTGGTAACATTGAAGTAACAGCTGTTGGCGAGCATCCTGTTGCTCCACACGGCTGACCAGATGCTGCAGCATCTCTTTAGCGGTAGGTTCCGTATCTGGGTCTGTCATGGCCTGATCTTACTGTCACGGGCACTAGGAGTCTTTACCCAGGGATCACCAGGTGATAGGCTTACCAGAGCAGTATAGGTGGTAATATGGTACTCTGGTAGCAGGGTGATCACGGAACAGGAAATAGCAGATGATGAGATGCTCAGGAAAGTCTATGACTAGCAGCACTGGCAATATGGAAGTAGTAATACACGAGGAACTGTATGGACAAAGGACACGTGAAGGTAGTCAGTGGTCTGCGGTAGCAAGTTGTACCACTGCTATAGTGAGGAGGAATGTCCAACAGAAACGAGGAGGTGATGAGAGTCAGCGGTCTGCGGATAGCAAGTTGTACCGCTGTCTGAGTGAAGGAATGGAATCCAAGTGGAGGTATCCGGGGAGTCAGTGGTCTGCGTTAGCAAGTTGTACCACTGCTATGTGAGAGGATACTGGAACGGGTGAAACTGTAAACAGGAGTCAGTGGTCTGCCACTAGCAAGTTGTACCACTGAATATATATGTGAGGAGGTGCACGGGGAGAGACTGCAACACAATATATACACGGGCACCTTGACTTTGATCCACAGTAATATGCACAATATAAATGTATAAATGACTGAACAACACTGCCAATATAGAAAGTCTCTTGAAGTAATCCAGCATGAGATAACACAGTCAATGATGGCAATAGAGCCAGCAGATAGTACACTCCAGAGGAGAACCAACACAGTCCAGCAAGGTATGCAATACACAGCACAGTCAATGGGAAGTATGCATACCGTGGTTCAGGAGAAGCAGTCAGACAGGAGTGCAGAGATACCTGAAGGGCAGGAGGCCGGCAGGATCCAAAGTCCCTGGATGGGTGAAGCGGTGGTCTAGCAGGTGCAGAGCACAGGTAGGTAGACCAGCAGGGAACACAGGAAGGCGTGGAGAGCGGATCAGCAGTAGATGGATGAGTAGCGCTGAGATGTAACAGCAGCAGGTCTCTGCGGGAACACGGAGGTAGCCAATAGCAACCAGCAGGTGCAGTAACGATGGGACACGGGAGAGCAGAGTTGAACTGGAACTGTTGATCACGGAGAATAGCGGGTAGCAATAGTGGCAGCAGACTCAAGGAAACACGGGAGAGTAGACAAGAGCTGAAGACTGAAGCGCACAGGGGCAGCGGATAGGAATCAGCCAAACAGTCACGATGAAACACAGACGGGTTGCAGGTTGAAGACTGTAGTGCACGGAGGCAGCGGATAGGAATCAGCTAGCAGTCACGATGATGAAACACAGACGAGTTGCAGGTTGAAGACTGTAGTGCACGGAGGCAGCGGATAGGAATCAGCCAAACAGTCACGATGATGAAACACAGACGAGTTGCAGGTTGAAGCCTGTAGTGCACGGAGGCAGCGGATAGGAATCAGCTGGCAGTCACCATCATGAACAGGTGAGTGGATGTGAATGAAAGACTGTAGTGCACGGAGGCAGCGGATAGGCATCAGCTAACAGTCCCAATGATGCATGGTAGAGTTGAAGTGATTAGAAGACTGTAGTGCACGGAGGCAGCGGATAGGAATCAGCTCACAGTCACGATGAAACAGTAGATGGTAGAAGTGGTATGGGAACCACAGTAGTAGAAGTGGTTTGGAAACCACAGAGGTAGAAGTGGTTTGGAAACCACAGGAATCAGCTGGGCTGAATAAACGAGGAAACACAGGAACACCTTCAGAGACTCATGGGGAATGAGACTCCAAGATCAGGCAACGTGGTGTTGACCACAGGTGCTTAATATAGGGAGGTTGCCTGATCTGCCAATTTAGTTAAAGGAACATACACTGGAGGTATGGAAAGGGCTGCGCATGCGCAGTCCCTCAGGATGGAGGACGGCCACGGTTCCTAAATGTCCGGGAAGAGGCACTCACGGTCCGGTGAGTGACAGAATTGAACCATGAATCATGAATTATGAATTGAATAATGAATCATGAATCATGAATTGAATAATGAATCATTAATTGAATCATTAATCATGAATTGAAACATGAATCATGAATTATGAATCATGAATTGAATCATGAATCATGAATTGAATCATGAATCATGAATCATGAATTGAATCATGAATTGAATCATGAATCATGAATCATGAATTAAATCATGAATCATAAATCATGAATTGAATTATGAATCATGAATCATGAATTAAATCATGAATCATAAATCATAAATCAAATCATGAATCATGAATCAAATCATGAATCATGAATCATGAATTGAATCATGAATCATGAATCATGAATTGAATCATGAATCATGAATCATGAATCATGAATTGAATCATGAATCATGAATCATGAATTGAATCATGAATCATGAAGTATGAATCATGAATTGAATCATGAATTATGAATCATGAATTGAATCATGAATTGAATCATGAATCATGAATCATGAATTGAATCATGAATCATGAATCACGAATCATAAATTGAATCATGAATAATGAATCATGAATTTAATCATGAAACATGAATCATGAATTGAATCATGAATCATGAATCGAATCATGAATCATGAATCATGAATTGAATCATGAATCATGAATCATGAATCGAATCATGAATCATGAATTGAATCATGAATTGAATATAAATCATTAATCAAATCATGAATCATGAATTGAATCATGAATTGAATCATGAATCACGAATTGAATCATGAATTGAATCATGAATTGAATCATGAATCATGAATTGAATCATGAATCATGAATAGAATCATGAATCATGAATTTAAACATAAATCATTAATCATGAATCATGAATTGAATCATGAATTGAATCATGAATCATTAATCAAATCATGAATTATTAATTGAATCATTCATTGAATCATGAATCATAAATTGAATCATGAATTGAATCATGAATCATGAATCATGAATTGAATCATGAATCATGAATCATGAATTGAATCATGAATCATGAATTGAATCATGAATCATGAATTGAATAATGAATCATGAATCATGAATTGAATCATGAATCATGAATAATGAATGATGAATTAAATCATGAATCATAAATCATAAATCGAATCATGAATCATGAATCGAATCATGAATCATGAATTGAATCATGAATCTTGAATCATGAATCATGAATTGAATCATGAATCATGAATCATGAATTGAATCATGAATCATGAATTGAATCATGAATCATGAATTGAATAATGAATCATGAATCATGAATTGAATCATGAATCATGAATAATGAATGATGAATTAAATCATGAATCATAAATCATAAATCGAATCATGAATCATGAATCGAATCATGAATCATGAATCGAATCATGAATCATGAATCATGAATCATGAATTGAATCATGAATCATGAATCATGAATTGAATCATGAATCATGAATTGAATCATGAATCATGAATCATGAATCATGAATTGAATCATGAATCATGAATCATGAATTAAATCATGAATCATAAATCATAAATCGAATCATGAATCATGAATCGAATCATGAATCATGAATTGAATCATGAATCTTGAATCATGAATCATGAATTGAATCATGAATCATGAATCATGAATCGAATCATGAATCATGAATCATGAATCATGAATTAAATCATGAATCATAAATCATAAATCGAATCATGAATCATGAATCGAATCATGAATCATGAATTGAATCATGAATCTTGAATCATGAATCATGAATTGAATCATGAATCATGAATCATGAATCGAATCATGAATCGAATCATGAATCATGAATTGAATCATGAATCTTGAATCATGAATCATGAATTGAATCATGAATCATGAATCATGAATTGAATCATGAATCATGAATTGAATCATGAATCATGAATTGAATAATGAATCATGAATCATGAATTGAATCATGAATCATGAATAATGAATGATGAATTAAATCATGAATCATAAATCATAAATCGAATCATGAATCATGAATCGAATCATGAATCATGAATCGAATCATGAATCATGAATCATGAATCATGAATTGAATCATGAATCATGAATCATGAATTGAATCATGAATCATGAATTGAATCATGAATCATGAATCATGAATCATGAATTGAATCATGAATCATGAATCATGAATTAAATCATGAATCATAAATCATAAATCGAATCATGAATCATGAATCGAATCATGAATCATGAATTGAATCATGAATCTTGAATCATGAATCATGAATTGAATCATGAATCATGAATCATGAATCGAATCATGAATCATGAATCATGAATCATGAATTGAATCATGAATCATGAATCATGAATCGAATCATGAATCATGAATCAAATCATGAATCATGAATCATGAATTGAATCATGAATCATGAATCATGAATTGAATCATGAATCATGAATTGAATCATGAATCATAAATCATGAATTGAACCATGAATCATGAATTATGAATTGAATAATGAATCATGAATCATAAATTGAATAATGAATCATGAATCGAATCATTAATCATGAATTGAATCATAAATCATGAATTATGAATCATGAATTGAATCATGAATCATGAAATGAATCATGAATCATGAATTGAATCATGAATTAAATCATGAATCATGAATTATGAATTGTATCATGAATCATGAATCATGAATCATGAATCATGAAATGAATCATGAATCATGAATTGAATCATGAATCATGAAGTATGAATCATGAATTGAATCATGAATTATGAATCATGAATTGAATCATGAATTGAATCATGAATCATGAATCACGAATCATAAATTGAATCATGAATCATGAATCATGAATTTAATCATGAAACATGAACCATGAATTGAGTCATGAATCATGAATCGAATCATGAATCATGAATTGAATCATGAATCATGAATTGAATCATGAATCATGAATCATGAATCAAATCATGAATCATGAATTGAATCATGAATCATGAATCATGAATCGAATCATGAATCATGAATTGAATCAAGAATTGAATATAAATCATTAATCAAATCATGAATCATGAATTGAATCATGAATTGAATATAAATCATTAATCAAATCATGAATCATGAATTGAATCATGAATTGAATCATGAATTGAATCATAAATCACGAATCATGAATTGAATCATGAATCATGAATCATGAATCATGAATTGAATCATGAATCATGAATCATGAATCGAATCATGAATCATGAATCAAATCATGAATCATGAATCATGAATTGAATCATGAATCATGAATCATGAATTGAATCATGAATCATGAATTGAATCATGAATCATAAATCATGAATTGAACCATGAATCATGAATTATGAATTGAATAATGAATCATGAATCATAAATTGAATAATGAATCATGAATCGAATCATTAATCATGAATTGAATCATAAATCATGAATTATGAATCATGAATTGAATCATGAATCATGAAATGAATCATGAATCATGAATTGAATCATGAATTAAATCATGAATCATGAATTATGAATTGTATCATGAATCATGAATCAAGAATCATGAATCATGAAATGAATCATGAATCATGAATTGAATCATGAATCATGAAGTATGAATCATGAATTGAATCATGAATTATGAATCATGAATTGAATCATGAATTGAATCATGAATCATGAATCACGAATCATAAATTGAATCATGAATCATGAATCATGAATTTAATCATGAAACATGAACCATGAATTGAGTCATGAATCATGAATCGAATCATGAATCATGAATTGAATCATGAATCATGAATTGAATCATGAATCATGAATCATGAATCAAATCATGAATCATGAATTGAATCATGAATCATGAATCATGAATCGAATCATGAATCATGAATTGAATCAAGAATTGAATATAAATCATTAATCAAATCATGAATCATGAATTGAATCATGAATCATGAATTGAATCATGAATCATGAATCATGAATCATGGTTTGAATCATTAATTGAATCATGAATCATGAATTGAATCATGAATCATGAATCATAAATTGAATCATGAATCATGAATCATGTATTGAATAATGAATTTGAATCATGAATCATCAATTGAATCATGAATCATGAATCATAAATTAAATCATGAATCATAAATCATAAATTGAATCATGAATCATGAATCGAATCATGAATTATGAATCATGAATTGAATCATGAATCGTGAATCATGAATCATGAATTGAATCATGAATAATGAATCATGAATCATGAATCATGAATCGAATCATGAATCATGAATCGAATCATGAATCATGAATCATGAATCATAAATTAAATCATGAATCATAAATCATAAATTGAATCATGAATCATGAATCGAATCATGAATTATGAATCATGAATTGAATCATGAATCGTGAATCATGAATCATGAATTGAATCATGAATAATGAATCATGAATCATGAATCATGAATCGAATCATGAATCATGAATCGAATCATGAATCATGAATCATGAATCATGAAATGAATCATGAATCATGAATTGAATCATAAATCATGAATCATGAATCATGAATTGAATCATGAATCATGAATAATGAATTGAATAATGAATCATGAATCATGAATTGAACCATGAATCATGAATCATGAATTGAATAATGAATCATGAATCATGAATCGAATCATGAATCATTAATCGAATCATGAATCATGAATTGAATCATGAATTGAATCATGAATCATGAATTGAATTATGAATTGAATCAGAATTGAATCATGAATCATGAATCATGATTTGAATCATGAATCATGAATTGAACCATGAATCATGAATTATGAATTGAATCATGAATCATGATTTTAATCAGGAATCGAATCATGAATTGAATCATGAATTGAATCATGAGTCATGAATCATAAATTGAATCATGAATCATGAATCATGAATTGAATAATGAATTGAATCATGAATCATGAATCATTATTTGAATCATGAATCATGAATTAAATCATGAATCATAAATCATAAATCGAATCATGAATCATGAATCGAATCATGAATCATGAATCATGAATCATGAATTGAATCATGAATCATGAATCATGAATCATGAATTAAATCATGAATCATAAATCATAAATCGAATCATGAATCATGAATCGAATCATGAATCATGAATTGAATCATGAATCATGAATCATGAATCGAATCATGAATCATGAATCAAATCATGAATCATGAATCATGAATCATGAAATGAATCATGAATCATGAAATGAATCATGAATCATGAATTGAATCATGAATCATGAATCATGAATCATAAATCAAGAATCATGAATCATGAATTGAATCATGAATCATGAATCATGAATTGAATCATGAATCATAAATCATGATTTGAATAATGAATCATAAATCATGAATTGAACCATGAATCATGAATTATGAATTGAATAATGAATCATGAATCATGAATTGAATAATGAATCATGAATCGAATCATTAATCATGAATTGAATCATGAATCATGAATTATGAATCATGAATTGAATCATAAATCATGAATTGAATCATTAATGATGAATTGAATCATGAATTGAATCATGAATTATGAATCATGAATTGAATCATGAATCATGAATTAAATCATGAATCATAAATCATGAATTGAATCATGAATTGAATCATGAATCATCAATTGAATCATGAATCATGAATCATGAATTAAATCATGAATCATGAATCATGAATTGAATCATGAATCATGAATTGAATCATGAATCATGAATCATGAATCATGAATCATGAATCATGAAATGAATCATGAATCATGAATTGAATCATGAATCATAAATCATAAATCAAGAATCATGAATCATGAATCATGAATTGAATCATGAATCATGAATTGAATCATGAATCATGATTTGAATAATGAATCATAAATCATGAATTGAACCATGAATCATGAATTATGAATTGAATAATGAATCATGAATCATGAATTGAATAATGAATCATGAATCGAATCATTAATCATGAATTGAATCATGAATCATGAATTATGAATCATGAATTGAATCATGAATCATGAATTGAATCATGAATCATGAAGTATGAATCATGAATTGAATCATGAATTATGAATCATGAATTGAATCATGAATTGAATATAAATCATTAATCAAATCATGAATCATGAATTGAATCATGAATTGAATCATGAATTGAATCATAAATCACGAATCATGAATTGAATCATGAATCATGAATCATGAATCATGAATTGAATCATGAATCATGAATCATGAATCGAATCATGAATCATGAATCAAATCATGAATCATGAATCATGAATTGAATCATGAATCATGAATCATGAATTGAATCATGAATCATGAATTGAATCATGAATCATAAATCATGAATTGAACCATGAATCATGAATTATGAATTGAATAATGAATCATGAATCATAAATTGAATAATGAATCATGAATCGAATCATTAATCATGAATTGAATCATAAATCATGAATTATGAATCATGAATTGAATCATGAATCATGAAATGAATCATGAATCATGAATTGAATCATGAATTAAATCATGAATCATGAATTATGAATTGTATCATGAATCATGAATCATGAATCATGAATCATGAAATGAATCATGAATCATGAATTGAATCATGAATCATGAAGTATGAATCATGAATTGAATCATGAATTATGAATCATGAATTGAATCATGAATTGAATCATGAATCATGAATCACGAATCATAAATTGAATCATGAATCATGAATCATGAATTTAATCATGAAACATGAACCATGAATTGAGTCATGAATCATGAATCGAATCATGAATCATGAATTGAATCATGAATCATGAATTGAATCATGAATCATGAATCATGAATCAAATCATGAATCATGAATTGAATCATGAATCATGAATCATGAATCGAATCATGAATCATGAATTGAATCAAGAATTGAATATAAATCATTAATCAAATCATGAATCATGAATTGAATCATGAATTGAATATAAATCATTAATCAAATCATGAATCATGAATTGAATCATGAATTGAATCATGAATTGAATCATAAATCATGAATCATGAATTGAATCATGAATCATGAATCATGAATTATGAATCATGAATTTAATCATGTATCATAAATTGAATCATGAATCATGAATTGAATCATGAATCATGAATCATGAATCATGGTTTGAATCATTAATTGAATCATGAATCATGAATTGAATCATGAATCATGAATCATAAATTGAATCATGAATCATGAATCATGTATTGAATAATGAATTTGAATCATGAATCATCAATTGAATCATGAATCATGAATCATAAATTAAATCATGAATCATAAATCATAAATTGAATCATGAATCATGAATCGAATCATGAATTATGAATCATGAAATGAATCATGAATCGTGAATCATGAATCATGAATTGAATCATGAATAATGAATCATGAATCATGAATCATGAATCGAATCATGAATCATGAATCATGAATCATAAATTAAATCATGAATCATAAATCATAAATTGAATCATGAATCATGAATCGAATCATGAATTATGAATCATGAATTGAATCATGAATCGTGAATCATGAATCATGAATTGAATCATGAATAATGAATCATGAATCATGAATCATGAATCGAATCATGAATCATGAATCGAATCATGAATCATGAATCATGAATCATGAAATGAATCATGAATCATGAATTGAATCATAAATCATGAATCATGAATCATGAATTGAATCATGAATCATGAATAATGAATTGAATAATGAATCATGAATCATGAATTGAACCATGAATCATGAATCATGAATTGAATAATGAATCATGAATCATGAATCGAATCATGAATCATTAATCGAATCATGAATCATGAATTGAATCATGAATTGAATCATGAATCATGAATTGAATTATGAATTGAATCAGAATTGAATCATGAATCATGAATCATGATTTGAATCATGAATCATGAATTGAACCATGAATCATGAATTATGAATTGAATCATGAATCATGATTTTAATCAGGAATCGAATCATGAATTGAATCATGAATTGAATCATGAGTCATGAATCATAAATTGAATCATGAATCATGAATCATGAATTGAATAATGAATTGAATCATGAATCATGAATCATTATTTGAATCATGAATCATGAATTAAATCATGAATCATAAATCATAAATCGAATCATGAATCATGAATCGAATCATGAATCATGAATCATGAATCATGAATTGAATCATGAATCATGAATCATGAATCATGAATTAAATCATGAATCATAAATCATAAATCGAATCATGAATCATGAATCGAATCATGAATCATGAATTGAATCATGAATCATGAATCATGAATCGAATCATGAATCATGAATCAAATCATGAATCATGAATCATGAATCATGAAATGAATCATGAATCATGAAATGAATCATGAATCATGAATTGAATCATGAATCATGAATCATGAATCATAAATCAAGAATCATGAATCATGAATTGAATCATGAATCATGAATCATGAATTGAATCATGAATCATAAATCATGATTTGAATAATGAATCATAAATCATGAATTGAACCATGAATCATGAATTATGAATTGAATAATGAATCATGAATCATGAATTGAATAATGAATCATGAATCGAATCATTAATCATGAATTGAATCATGAATCATGAATTATGAATCATGAATTGAATCATAAATCATGAATTGAATCATTAATGATGAATTGAATCATGAATTGAATCATGAATTATGAATCATGAATTGAATCATGAATCATGAATTAAATCATGAATTATAAATCATGAATTGAATCATGAATTGAATCATGAATCATCAATTGAATCATGAATCATGAATCATGAATTAAATCATGAATCATGAATCATGAATCATGAATCATGAATTGAATCATGAATCATGAATTGAATCATGAATCATGAATCATGAATCATGAATCATGAATCATGAAATGAATCATGAATCATGAATTGAATCATGAATCATGAATCATAAATCAAGAATCATGAATCATGAATCATGAATTGAATCATGAATCATGAATTGAATCATGAATCATGATTTGAATAATGAATCATAAATCATGAATTGAACCATGAATCATGAATTATGAATTGAATAATGAATCATGAATCATGAATTGAATAATGAATCATGAATCGAATCATTAATCATGAATTGAATCATGAATCATGAATTATGAATCATGAATTGAATCATGAATCATGAATTGAATCATGAATCATGAAGTATGAATCATGAATTGAATCATGAATTATGAATCATGAATTGAATCATGAATTGAATCATGAATCATGAATCACGAATCATAAATTGAATCATGAATCATGAATCATGAATTTAATCATGAAACATGAATCATGAATTGAGTCATGAATCATGAATCGAATCATGAATCATGAATTTAATCATGAATCATGAATCGAATCATGAATCATGAATCATGAATCAAATCATGAATCATGAATTGAATCATGAATCATGAATCGAATCATAAATCATGAATTGAATCATGAATTGAATATAAATCATTAATCAAATCATGAATCATGAATTGAATCATGAATTGAATCATGAATTGAATCATAAATCATGAATCGTGAATTAAATCATGAATCATGATTCATGAATTATGAATCATGAATTGAATCATGAATCATGAATTGAATCATGAATCATGAATCATGAATTGAATCATTAATTGAATCATAAATCATGAATTGAATCATGAATCATGAATCATAAATTGAATCATGAATCATGAATCATGTATTGAATAATGAATTTGAATCATGAATCATGAATCATCAATTAAATCATGAATCATGAATTATGAATTAAATCATGAATCATAAATCATAAATTGAATCATGAATCATGAATCGAATCATGAATTATGAATCATGAATTGAATCATGAATCGTGAATCATGAATCATGAATAATGAATCATGAATCATGAATCATGAAATGAATCATGAATAATGAATTGAATCATGAATCATGAATTGAATCATGAATCATGAATCATGAATCATGAATTGAACTATGAATCATAAATCATGAATTGAATAATGAATCATGAATCATGAATTGAATAATAAATCATGAATCGAATCATGAATAATGATTCATGAATTGAATCATGAATCATGAATTGAATCATGAATCGAATTATGAATCATTAATCGAATCATGAATCATGAATTGAATCATGAATTGAATCATGAATCATGAATTGAATTATGAATTGAATCAGAATTGAATTATGAATAATGAATCATGATTTGAATCATGAATCATGAATTGAACCATGAATCATGAATTGAATCATGAATCATGATTTTAATCAGGAATCGAATCATGAATTGAATCATGAATCATGAATTGAGTCATGAATCATTAATTGAATCATGAATCATGAATCATGAATTGAATCATGAATCATGAATCATGAATCATGAATTGAATCATGAATCATGAATCATAAATTTAATCATGAATCATTAATTGAATCATGAATTGAATCATGAATCATGATTCATGAATTGAATCATGAATCATGAATCATGAATCGAATCATGAATCATTAATTGAATCATGAATCATGAATTAAATCATGAATTGAATCATGAATCATGAATTGAATTATGAATTGAATCATGAATTGAATCATGAATCATGAATTAAATCATGAATCATAAATCATAAATCGAATCATGAATCATGAATCGAATCATGAATCATGAATTGAATCATGAATCATGAATCATGAATCATGAATTGAATCATGAATCATGAATCATGAATCGAATCATGAATCATGAATCATGAATCATGAATTGAATCATGAATCATGAATCAAATCATGAATCATGAATCATGAATCATGAATCATGAATCATGAATCATGAATTGAATCATGAACCATGAATTGAATCATAAATCATGAATCATGAATTGAATAATGAATCATAAATCATGAATTGAACCATGAATCATGAATTGAATCATGAATTGAATCATGAATCATGAATTGAATAATGAATCATGAATCGAATCATTAATCATGAATTGAATCATGAATCATGAATTATGAATCATGAATTGAATCATGAATCATGAATTGAATCATGAATTGAATCATGAATCATGAATCATGAATTGAATCATGAATCATCAATTGAATCATGAATCAAGAATCATGAATTAAATCATGAATCATAAATCATAAATCAAATCATGAATCATGAATCGAATCATGAATCATGAATCATGAATTGAATCATGAATCATGAATCATGAATCATGAATTGAATCATGAATTGAATCATGAATCATGAATCATGAATTGAATCATGAATCATGAATTGAATCATGAATCATGAATCGAATCATGAATCATGAATCATGAATCGAATCATGAATCATGAATTGAATCATGAATCATGAATCGAATCATTAATCATGAATTGAATCATGAATTGAATATAAATCATTAATCAAATCATGAATTATGAATTGAATCATGAATTGAATCATGAATTGAATCATAAATCATGAATCATGAATTGAATCATAAATCATGAATCATGAATTGAATCATGAATCATGAATCATGAATTATGAATCATGAATTTAATCATGTATCATAAATTGAATCATGAATCATGAATTCAATCATGAATCATGAATCATGAATCATGGTTTGAATCATTAATTGAATCATGAATCATGAATTGAATCATGAATCATGAATCATAAATTGAATCATGAATCATGAATCATGTATTGAATAATGAATTTGAATCATGAATCATCAATTGAATCATGAATCATGAATCATAAATTAAATCATGAATCATAAATCATAAATTGAATCATGAATCATGAATCGAATCATGAATTATGAATCATGAATTGAATCATGAATCGTGAATCATGAATCATGAATTGAATCATGAATAAAGAATCATGAATCATGAATCATGAATCGAATCATGAATCATGAATCGAATCATGAATCATGAATCATGAATCATGAAATGAATCATGAATCATGAATTGAATCATAAATCATGAATCATGAATCATGAATTGAATCATGAATCATGAATAATGAATTGAATAATGAATCATGAATCATGAATTGAACCATGAATCATGAATCATGAATTGAATAATGAATCATGAATCATGAATCGAATCATGAATCATTAATCGAATCATGAATCATGAATTGAATCATGAATTGAATCATGAATCATGAATTGAATTATGAATTGAATCAGAATTGAATCATGAATCATGAATCATGATTTGAATCATGAATCATGAATTGAACCATGAATCATGAATTATGAATTGAATCATGAATCATGATTTTAATCAGGAATCGAATCATGAATTGAATCATGAATCATGAATTGAATCATGAATCATGAATCATGAATTGAATAATGAATTGAATCATGAATCATGAATCATTATTTGAATCATGAATCATGAATTAAATCATGAATCATAAATCATAAATCGAATCATGAATCATGAATCGAATCATGAATCATGAATCATGAATCATGAATTGAATCATGAATCATGAATCATGAATCATGAATTAAATCATGAATCATAAATCATAAATCGAATCATGAATCATGAATCGAATCATGAATCATGAATTGAATCATGAATCATGAATCATGAATCGAATCATGAATCATGAATCAAATCATGAATCATGAATCATGAATCATGAAATGAATCATGAATCATGAATTGAATCATGAATCATGAATCATGAATCATAAATCATAAATCAAGAATCATGAATCATGAATTGAATCATGAATCATGAATCATGAATTGAATCATGAATCATAAATCATGATTTGAATAATGAATCATAAATCATGAATTGAACCATGAATCATGAATTATGAATTGAATAATGAATCATGAATCATGAATTGAATAATGAATCATGAATCGAATCATTAATCATGAATTGAATCATGAATCATGAATTATGAATCATGAATTGAATCATAAATCATGAATTGAATCATTAATGATGAATTGAATCATGAATTGAATCATGAATTATGAATCATGAATTGAATCATGAATCATGAATTAAATCATGAATCATAAATCATGAATTGAATCATGAATTGAATCATGAATCATCAATTGAATCATGAATCATGAATCATGAATTAAATCATGAATCATGAATCATGAATTGAATCATGAATCATGAATCATGAATTGAATCATGAATCATGAATTGAATCATGAATCATGAATCATGAATCATGAATCATGAAATGAATCATGAATCATGAATTGAATCATGAATCATGAATCATAAATCAAGAATCATGAATCATGAATCATGAATTGAATCATGAATCATGAATTGAATCATGAATCATGATTTGAATAATGAATCATAAATCATGAATTGAACCATGAATCATGAATTATGAATTGAAAAATGAATCATGAATCATGAATTGAATAATGAATCATGAATCGAATCATTAATCATGAATTGAATCATGAATCATGAATTATGAATCATGAATTGAATCATGAATCATGAATTGAATCATGAATCATGAAGTATGAATCATGAATTGAATCATGAATTATGAATCATGAATTGAATCATGAATTGAATCATGAATCATGAATCACGAATCATAAATTGAATCATGAATCATGAATCATGAATTTAATCATGAAACATGAATCATGAATTGAGTCATGAATCATGAATCGAATCATGAATCATGAATTTAATCATGAATCATGAATCGAATCATGAATCATGAATCATGAATCAAATCATGAATCATGAATTGAATCATGAATCATGAATCGAATCATAAATCATGAATTGAATCATGAATTGAATATAAATCATTAATCAAATCATGAATCATGAATTGAATCATGAATTGAATCATGAATTGAATCATAAATCATGAATCGTGAATTAAATCATGAATCATGATTCATGAATTATGAATCATGAATTGAATCATGAATCATGAATTGAATCATGAATCATGAATCATGAATTATGAATCATGAATTGAATCATGAATCATGAATTGAATCATGAATCATGAATCATGAATCATGAATTGAATCATTAATTGAATCATAAATCATGAATTGAATCATGAATCATGAATCATAAATTGAATCATGAATCATGAATCATGTATTGAATAATGAATTTGAATCATGAATCATGAATCATCAATTGAATCATGAATCATGAATTATGAATTAAATCATGAATCATAAATCATAAATTGAATCATGAATCATGAATCGAATCATGAATTATGAATCATGAATTGAATCATGAATCGTGAATCATGAATCATGAATAATGAATCATGAATCATGAATCATGAAATGAATCATGAATAATGAATTGAATCATGAATCATGAATTGAATCATGAATCATGAATCATGAATCATGAATCATGAATTCAATCATTAATCATGAATCATGAATTGAATAATGAATCATGAATCATGAATTGAACTATGAATCATAAATCATGAATTGAATAATGAATCATGAATCATGAATTGAATAATAAATCATGAATCGAATCATGAATAATGATTCATGAATTGAATCATGAATCATGAATTGAATCATGAATCATGAATCGAATTATGAATCATTAATCGAATCATGAATCATGAATTGAATCATGAATTGAATCATGAATCATGAATTGAATTATGAATTGAATCAGAATTGAATTATGAATAATGAATCATGATTTGAATCATGAATCATGAATTGAACCATGAATCATGAATTGAATCATGAATCATGATTTTAATCAGGAATCGAATCATGAATTGAATCATGAATCATGAATTGAGTCATGAATCATTAATTGAATCATGAATCATGAATCATGAATTGAATCATGAATCATGAATCATGAATCATGAATTGAATCATGAATCATGAATCATAAATTTAATCATGAATCATTAATTGAATCATGAATTGAATCATGAATCATGATTCATGAATTGAATCATGAATCATGAATCATGAATCGAATCATGAATCATTAATTGAATCATGAATCATGAATTAAATCATGAATTGAATCATGAATCATGAATTGAATTATGAATTGAATCATGAATCATGAATTAAATCATGAATCATAAATCATAAATCGAATCATGAATCATGAATCGAATCATGAATCATGAATTGAATCATGAATCATGAATCATGAATTGAATCATGAATCATGAATCATGAATCGAATCATGAATCATGAATCATGAATCATGAATTGAATCATGAATCATGAATCAAATCATGAATCATGAATCATGAATCATGAATCATGAATTGAATCATGAACCATGAATTGAATCATGAATCATGAATCATGAATTGAATAATGAATCATAAATCATGAATTGAACCATGAATCATGAATTGAATCATGAATTGAATCATGAATCATGAATTGAATAATGAATCATGAATCGAATCATTAATCATGAATTGAATCATGAATCATGAATTGAATCATGAATCATGAATTGAATCATGAATTGAATCATGAATCATGAATCATGAATTGAATCATGAATCATCAATTGAATCATGAATCAAGAATCATGAATTAAATCATGAATCATAAATCATAAATTAAATCATGAATCATGAATCGAATCATGAATCATGAATCATGAATTGAATCATGAATCATGAATCATGAATCATGAATTGAATCATGAATTGAATCATGAATCATGAATCATGAATTGAATCATGAATCATGAATTGAATCATGAATCATGATTTGAATCATGAATCATGAATCATGAATCGAATCATGAATCATGAATTGAATCATGAATCATGAATCGAATCATTAATCATGAATTGAATCATGAATTGAATATAAATCATTAATCAAATCATGAATTATGAATTGAATCATGAATTGAATCATGAATTGAATCATAAATCATGAATCATGAATTGAATCATAAATCATGAATTATGAATCATGAATTGAATCATGAATCATGAATTGAATCATGAATCATGAATCATGAATCGTGAATTGAATCATTAATTGAATCATGAATCATGAATTGAATCATGAATCATGAATCATAAATTGAATCATGAATCATGAATCATGTATTGAATAATGAATTTGAATCATGAATCATGAATCATCAATTGAATCATGAATCATGAATCATGAATTAAATCATGAATCATAAATCATAAATTGAATCATGAATCATGAATCGAATCATGAATTATGAATCATGAATTGAATCATGAATCGTGAATCATGAATCATGAATTGAATCATGAATCATAAATCGAATCATTAATCATGAATTGAATCATGAATTGAATATAAATCATTAATCAAATCATGAATTATGAATTGAATCATGAATTGAATCATGAATTGAATCATAAATCATGAATCATGAATTGAATCATAAATCATGAATTATGAATCATGAATCGAATCATGAATAATGAATCATGAATCATGAATCATGAATCGAATCATGAATCATGAATCATGAATCATGAAATGAATCATGAATCATGAATTGAATCATGAATCATGAATCGAATTATGAATCATTAATCGAATCATGAATAATGAATTGAATCATGAATTGAATCATGAATCATGAATTGAATTATGAATTGAATCAGAATTGAATCATGAATCATGAATCATGATTTGAATCATGAATCATGAATTGAACCATGAATCATGAATTGAATCATGAATCATGAAGTATGAATCATGGATTGAATCATGAATTATGAATCATGAATTGAATCATGAATTGAATCATGAATCATGAATCATAAATTGAATCATGAATCATGAATCATGAATTTAATAATGAAACATGAATCATGAATTGAGTCATTAATCATGAATCGAATCATGAATCATGAATCATGAATTGAATCATGAATCATGAATTGAATCATGAATCATGAATCGAATCATGAATCATGAATCGAATCATGAATCATGAATCATGAATTGAATCATGAATCAGGAATCGAATCATGAATCATGAATTGAATCATGAATTGAATATAAATCATTAATCAAATCATGAATCATGAATTGAATCATGAATTGAATCATGAATTGAATTATAAATCATGAATCATGAATTGAATCATGAATCATGAATTATGAATCATGAATTGAATCATGAATCATGAATTGAATCATGAATCATGAATTGAATCATGAATCATGAATCATGAATCATGAATTGAATCATTAATTGAATCATGAATCATGAATTGAATCATGAATCATGAATCATAAATTGAATCATGAATCATGAATCATGTATTGAATAATGAATTTGAATCATGAATCATCAATTGAATCATGAATCATGAATCATGAATTAAATCATGAATCATAAATCATAAATTGAATCATGAATCATGAATCGAATCATGAATTATGAATCATGAATTGAATCATGAATCGTGAATCATGAATCATGAATTGAATCATGAATCATGAATCATGAATCGAATCATGAATAATGAATCATGAATCATGAATCATGAATCGAATCATGAATCATGAATCATGAATCATGAAATGAATCATGAATCATGAATTGAATCATGAATCATGAATAGAATTATGAATCATTAATCGAATCATGATTCATGAATTGAATCATGATTTGAATCATGAATCATGAATTGAATTATGGATTGAATCAGAATTGAATCATGAATCATGAATCATGATTTGAATCTTGAATCATGAATTGAACCATGAATCATGAATCATGAATTGAATCATGAATCATGATTTTAATCAGGAATCGAATCATGAATTTAATCATGAAACATGAATCATGAATTGAATCATGAATCATGAATCAAATCATGAATCATGAATCATGAATTGAATCATGAATCATGATTCATGATTCAATTCATGATTCATGATTCATGATTCATGAATCATGAATTGAATCATGAATTGAATATAAATCATTAATCAAATCATGAATCATGAATTGAATCATGAATTGAATCATGAATCACGAATTGAATCATGAATTGAATCATGAATTGAATCATGAATTGAATCATGAATTGAATCATGAATCATGAATTGAATCATGAATCATGAATTGAATCATGAATCATGAATAGAATCATGAATCATGAATTGAAACATAAATCATTAATCATGAATCATGAATTGAATAATGAATTGAATCATTAATCATTAATCAAATCATGAATTATAAATTGAATCATTCATTGAATCATGAATCATAAATTGAATCATGAATTGAATCATGAATCATAAATCATGAATTGAATCATGAATTATGAATCATGAATTGAATCATGAATCATTCATTGAATCATGAATCATGAATTGAATCATGAATCATGAATCATAAATCGAATCATGAATCATGAATCGAATCATGAATCATGAATTGAATCATGAATCATGAATCATCAATTGAATCATGAATCATGAATTAAATCATGAATTGAATCATGAATTGAATCATAAATCATGAATCATGAATTGAATCATAAATCATGAATTATGAATCATGAATCGAATCATGAATAATGAATCATGATTCATGAATCATGAATCGAATCATGAATCATGAATCATGAATCATGAAATGAATCATGAATCATGAATTGAATCATGAATCATGAATCGAATTATGAATCATTAATCGAATCATGAATCATGAATTGAATCATGAATTGAATCATGAATCATGAATTGAATTATGAATTGAATCAGAATTGAATCATGAATCATGAATCATGATTTGAATCATGAATCATGAATTGAACCATGAATCATGAATCATGAATTGAATCATGAATCATGAAGTATGAATCATGGATTGAATCATGAATTATGAATCATGAATTGAATCATGAATTGAATCATGAATCATGAATCACGAATCATAAATTGAATCATGAATCATGAATCATGAATTTAATAATGAAACATGAATCATGAATTGAGTCATTAATCATGAATCGAATCATGAATCATGAATCATGAATTGAATCATGAATCATGAATTGAATCATGAATCATGAATCGAATCATGAATCATGAATCGAATCATGAATCATGAATCATGAATTGAATCATGAATCAGGAATCGAATCATGAATCATGAATTGAATCATGAATTGAATATAAATCATTAATCAAATCATGAATCATGAATTGAATCATGAATTGAATCATGAATTGAATCATAAATCATGAATCATGAATTGAATCATGAATCATGAATTATGAATCATGAATTGAATCATGAATCATGAATTGAATCATGAATCATGAATTGAATCATGAATCATGAATCATGAATCATGAATTGAATCATTAATTGAATCATGAATCATGAATTGAATCATGAATCATGAATCATAAATTGAATCATGAATTGAATCATGAATCATGAATTGAATCATGAATCATGAATTGAATCATGAATCATGAATCATGAATCATGAATTGAATCATTAATTGAATCATGAATCATGAATTGAATCATGAATCATGAATCATAAATTGAATCATGAATCATGAATCATGTATTGAATAATGAATTTGAATCATGAATCATGAATCATCAATTGAATCATGAATCATGAATCATGAATTAAATCATGAATCATAAATCATAAATTGAATCATGAATCATGAATCGAATCATGAATTATGAATCATGAATTGAATCATGAATCGTGAATCATGAATCATGAATTGAATCATGAATCATGAATCATGAATCGAATCATGAATAATGAATCATGAATCATTAATCATGAATCGAATCATGAATCATGAATCATGAATCATGAAATGAATCATGAATCATGAATTGAATCATGAATCATGAATAGAATTATGAATCATTAATCGAATCATGATTCATGAATTGAATCATGATTTGAATCATGAATCATGAATTGAATTATGGATTGAATCAGAATTGAATCATGAATCATGAATCATGATTTGAATCTTGAATCATGAATTGAACCATGAATCATGAATCATGAATTGAATCATGAATCATGATTTTAATCAGGAATCGAATCATGAATTTAATCATGAAACATGAATCATGAATTGAATCATGAATCATGAATCGAATCATGAATCATGAATCATGAATTGAATCATGAATCATGATTCATGATTCAATTCATGATTCATGATTCATGATTCATGAATCATGAATTGAATCATGAATTTAATATAAATCATTAATCAAATCATGAATCATGAATTGAATCATGAATTGAATCATGAATCACGAATTGAATCATGAATTGAATCATGAATTGAATCATGAATTGAATCATGAATTGAATCATGAATCATGAATTGAATCATGAATCATGAATTGAATCATGAATCATGAATAGAATCATGAATCATGAATTGAAACATAAATCATTAATCATGAATCATGAATTGAATAATGAATTGAATCATTAATCATTAATCAAATCATGAATTATAAATTGAATCATTCATTGAATCATGAATCATAAATTGAATCATGAATTGAATCATGAATCATAAATCATGAATTGAATCATGAATTATGAATCATGAATTGAATCATGAATCATGAATTGAATCATGAATCATGAATTGAATCATGAATCATGAATCATAAATCGAATCATGAATCATGAATCATGAATCGAATCATGAATCATGAATTGAATCATCAATCATGAATCATCAATTGAATCATGAATCATGAATTAAATCATGAATCATAAATCATAAATCGAATCATGAATCATGAATTGAATCATGAATCATGAATCATGAATTGAATCATGAATCATGAATAATGAATCATGAATTCAATCATGAATCATAAATCATAAATCGAATCATGAATCGAATCATGAATCATGAATTGAATCATGAATCATGAATCATGAATCATGAATTGAATCATGAATCATGAATCATGAATTATGAATCATGAATCATGAATTGAATCATGAATCATGAATCATGAATTGAATCATGAATCATGAATTGAATCATGAATCATAAATCATGAATTGAACCATGAATCATGAATTATGAATTGAATAATGAATCATGAATCAAATCATGAATCATGAATCGTGACTCATGAATCAAAAATCATGAAATGAATCATGAATCATGAATTCAAACATGAATCATGAATTATGAATCAGGAATTGAATGAAGAATCATGAATTATGAATCATGAATTGAATCATGAATTGAATCATGAATCATGAATTGAATCATGAATCATGAATTGAATCATGAATCATGAATCGAATCATGAATCATGAATCTTGAATTGAATCATGAATCATGAATTATGAATCATGAATTGAATCATGAATCATGAATCGAATCATGAATCAAGAATTGAATCATAAATTGAATCATAAATCATTAATCGAATCATGAATCATGAATTGAATCATGAATTGAATCATGAATCATGAATCATGAATTGAATCATGAATCATGAATCATGAATCTTGAATTGAATCATGAATCATGAATTATGAATCATGAATTGAATCATGAATCATGAATCGAATCATGAATCAAGAATTGAATCATAAATTGAATCATAAATCATTAATCGAATCATGAATCATGAATTGAATCATGAATTGAATCATGAATCATGAATCATGAATTGAATCATGAATCATGAATTAAATCATGAATCATAAATCATGAATTGAATCATGAATTAAATCATGAATCATCAATTGAATCATGAATCATGAATCATGAATTAAATCATGAATCATAAATCATAAATCAAATCATGAATCATGAATCAAATCTTGAATCATGAATCATGAATTGAATCATGAATCATGAATCATGAATCATGAATTGAATCATGAATCATGAATCATGAATTGAATCATGAATCATGAATCATGAATCATGAATCATGAAATGAATCATGAATCATGAATTGAATCATTAATCATGAAGTATGAATCATGAATTGAATCATGAATTATGAATCATGAATTGAATCATGAATTGAATCATGAATCATGAATCATGAATTGAATCATGAATCATGAATCACGAATCATAAATTGAATCATGAATAATGAATCATGAATTTAATCATGAAACATGAATCATGAATTGAATCATGAATCATGAATCGAATCATGAATCATGAATCATGAATTGAATCATGAATCATGATTCATGATTCAATTCATGATTCATGATTCATGATTCATGAATCATGAATTGAATCATGAATTGAATATAAATCATTAATCAAAACATGAATCATGAATTGAATCATGAATTGAATCATGAATCACGAATTGAATCATGAATTGAATCATGAATTGAATCATGAATTGAATCATGAATCATGAATTGAATCATGAATCATGAATTGAATCATGAATCATGAATAGAATCATGAATCATGAATTGAAACATAAATCATTAATCATGAATCATGAATTGAATAATGAATTGAATCATGAATCATTAATCAAATCATGAATTATAAATTGAATCATTCATTGAATCATGAATCATAAATTGAATCATGAATTGAATCATGAATCATGAATCATGAATTGAATCATGAATCATGAATCATGAATTGAATCATGAATCATGAATTGAATAATGAAACATGAATCATAAATCGAATCATGAATCATGAATCATGAATTGAATAATGAATTGAATCATGAATCATGAATCATGAATTGAATCATGAATCATGAATTGAATCATGAATCATGAATCATGAATTGAATCATGAATCATGAATCATGAATCATGAATCATAAATCATGAATTGAACCATGAATCATGAATTATGAATTGAATAATGAATCATGAATCATAAATTGAATAATGAATCATGAATCGAATCATTAATCATGAATTGAATCATGAATCATGAATTATGAATCATGAATTGAATCATGAATCATGAATTGAATCATGAATCATGAATTGAATCATGAATTGAATCATGAATCATGAATTATGAATTGAATCATGAATCATGAATCATGAATCATGAATCATGAAATGAATCATGAATCGTGAATTGAATCATGAATCATGAAGTATGAATCATGAATTGAATCATGAATTATGAATCATGAATTGAATCATGAATTGAATCATGAATCATGAATCACGAATCATAAATTGAATCATGAATCATGAATCATGAATTTAATCATGAAACATGAACCATGAATTGAGTCATGAATCATGAATCGAATCATGAATCATGAATCATGAATTGAATCATGAATCATGAATTGAATCATGAATCATGAATCATGAATCAAATCATGAATCATCAATTGAATCATGAATCATGAATCATGAATTGAATCATGAATTGAATATAAATCATTAATCAAATCATGAATCATGAATTGAATCATGAATTGAATCATAAATTGAATCATAAATCATGAATCATGAATTGAATCATGAATCATGAATCATGAATTATGAATCATGAATTGAATCATTAATCATGAATTGAATCATTAATCATGAAGTATGAATCATGAATTGAATCATGAATCATGAATCATGAATTGAATCATGAATTGAATCATGAATCATGAATTGAATCACAAATCATGAATCATAAATTGAATCATGAATCATGAATCATAAATTAAATCATGAATCATAAATCATAAATTGAATCATGAATCATGAATCGAATCATGAATTATGAATCATGAATTGAATCATGAATCGTGAATCATGAATCATGAATTGAATCATGAATAATGAATCATGAATTGAATCATGAATCATGAATCATGAATTGAATCATGAATCATGAATTGAATCATGAATCATGAATCATAAATCATGAATCATGAATTGAATCATGAATCATGAATCATGAATTGAATAATGAATCATGAATCATGAATTGAACCATGAATCATGAATCATGAATTGAATAATGAATCATGAATCATGAATCGAATCATGAATAATGATTCATGAATTGAATCATGAATCAGCAATTGAATCATGAATCATGAATCGAATTATGAATCATTAATCGAATCATGAATCATGAATTGAATCATGAATCATGAATTGAATTATGAATTTAATCAGAATTGAATCATGAATCATGAATCATGATTTGAATCATGAATCATGAATTGAACCATGAATCATGAATCATGAATTGAATCATGAATCATGATTTTAATCAGGAATCGAATCATGAATTGAATCATGAATCATGAATTGAATCATGAGTCATGAATCATAAATTGAATCATGAATCATGATTCATGAATTGAATAATGAATTGAATCATGAATCATGAATCATCAATTGAATCATGAATCATGAATTAAATCATGAACCATAAATCATAAATCGAATCATGAATCATGAATCGAATCATGAATCATGAATCATGAATCATGAATTGAATCATGAATCATGAATCATGAATCATGAATTAAATCATGAATCATAAATCATAAATCGAATCATGAATCATGAATCGAATCATGAATCATGAATTGAATCATGAATCATGAATCATGAATCGAATCATGAATCATGAATCAAATCATGAATCATGAACCATGAATCATGAAATGAATCATGAATCATGAATTGAATCATGAATCATGAATCATGAATTGAATCATGAATCATAAATCATGATTTGAATAATGAATCATAAATCATGAATTGAACCATGAATCATGAATTATGAATTGAATAATGAATCATGAATCATGAATTGAATAATGAATCATGAATCGAATCATTAATCATGAATTGAATCATGAATCATGAATCATGAATTATGAATCATGAATTGAATCATGAATCATGAATTGAATCATGAATCATGAATTGAATCATGAATTGAATCATGAATCATGAATCATGAATTGAATCATGAATCATGAATTAAATCATGAATCATAAATCATGAATTGAATCATGAATTGAATCATGAATCATCAATTGAATCATGAATCATGAATCATGAATTAAATCATGAATCATAAATCATAAATCAAATCATGAATCATGAATCGAATCATGAATCATAAATCATGAATTAAATCATGAATCATAAATCATAAATCAAATCATGAATCATGAATCGAATCATGAATCATGAATCATGAATTGAATCATGAATCATGAATCATGAATTGAATCATGAATCATGAATTGAATCATGAATCATGAATCATGAATCATGAATCATGAAATGAATCATGAATCATGAATTGAATCATGGATCATGAATCATAAATCAAGAATCATGAATCATGAATCATGAATTGAATCATGAATCATGAATCATGAATCATGAATTGAATCATGAATCATGATTTGAATAATGAATCATAAATCATGAATTGAACCATGAATCATGAATTATGAATTGAATAATGAATCATGAATCATGAATTGAATAATGAATCATGAATCGGATCATTAATCATGAATTGAATCATGAATCATGAATTATGAATCATGAATTGAATCATGAATCATGAATTGAATCATGAATCATGAATTGAATCATGAATCATGAATTGAATCATGAATCATGAATTAAATCATGAATCATAAATCATGAATTGAATCATGAATTGAATCATGAATCATCAATTGAATCATGAATCATGAATCATGAATTAAATCATGAATCATAAATCATAAATCAAATCATGAATCATGAATTGAATCATGAATCATGAATCATGAATTGAATCATGAATCATGAATCATGAAGCATGAATTGAATCATGAATCATGAATTGAATCATGAATCATGAATCATGAATCATGAATCATGAAATAAATCATGAATCATGAATTGAATCATGAATCATGAATTGAATCATGAATCATGAAGTATGAATCATGAATTGAATCATGAATTATGAATCATGAATTGAATCATGAATTGAATCATGAATCATGAATCACAAATCATAAATTGAATCATGAATCATGAATTTAATCATGAAACATGAATCATGAATTGAGTCATGAATCATGAATTGAATCATGAATCATGAATTGAATCATGAATCATGAATTGAATCATGAATCGAATCATGAATCATGAATCATGAATCGAATCATGAATCATGAATTGAATCATGAATCATGAATCGAATCATGAATCATGAATTGAATCATGAATTGAATATAAATCATTAATAAAATCATGAATCATGAATTGAATCATGAATTGAATCATAAATCATGAATCGTGAATTGAATCATGAATCATGAATCATGAATTATGAATCATGAATTGAATCATGAATCATGAATTGAATCATGAATCATGAATCATGAATTATGAATCATGAATTGAATCATGAATCATGAATTGAATCATGAATCATGAATTGAATCATTAATTGAATCATGAATCATGAATTGAATCATGAATCATGAATCATAAATTGAATCATGAATCATGAATCATGTATTGAATAATGAATTTGAATCATGAATCATGAATCATCAATTGAATCATGAATCATGAATCATGAATAAAATCATGAATCATAAATCATAAATTGAATCATGAATCATGAATCGAATCATGAATTATGAATCATGAACTGAATCATGAATCGTGAATCATGAATCATGAATAATGAATCATGAATCATGAATCATGAATCATGAAATGAATCATGAATCATGAATTGAATCATGAATTGAATCATAAATCATGAATCATGAATCATGAATCATGAATTGAATCATGAATCATGAATCATGAATTGAATAATGAATCATGAATCATGAATTGAACTATGAATCATAAATCATGAATTGAATAATGAATCATGAATCATGAATTGAATAATGAATCATGAATCGAATCATGAATAATGATTCATGAATTGAATCATGAATCATGAATTGAATCATGAATCATGAATCAAATTATGAATCATTAATCGAATCATGAATCATGAATTGAATCATGAATTGAATCATGAATCATGAATTGAATTATGAATTGAATCAGAATTGAATCATGAATAATGAATCATGATTTGAATCATGAATCATGAATTGAACCATGAATCATGAATTGAGTCATGAATCATTAATTGAATCATGAATCATGAATCATGAATCATGAATCATGAATTGAATCATGAATCATGAATCATGAATCATGAATTGAATCATGAATCATGAATCATAAATTTAATCATGAATCATTAATTGAATCATGAATTGAATCATGAATCATGAATCATGAATTGAATCATGAATCATGAATCATTAATTAAATCATGAATCATGATTCATAATTCGAATCATTTATCATGAATTGAATCATGAATCATGAATCATAAATTATGAATCATGAATTGAATCATGAATCATGATTTGAATCATGAATCATGAATTGAATCATGAATCATGAATCATGAATCATGAATTGAATCATGAATCATGAATCATGAATCGAATCATGAATCATTAATTGAATCATGAATCATTAATTGAATCATGAATTGAATCATGAATCATGAATTGAATTATGAATTGAATCATGAATCGAATCATGAATCATGAATTGAATCATGAATCATGAATCATGAATTGAATAATGAATCATAAATCATGAATTGAATAATGAATCATGAATTGAATCATGAATTGAATCATGAATCATGAATTGAATAATGAATCAGGAATCGAATCATTAATCATGAATTGAATCATGACTCATGAAATATGAATCATGAATTGAATCATGAATTGAATCATGAATCATGAATCATGAATTGAATCATGAATCATGAATCATGAATCATGAATCATGAATTAAATCATGAATCATAAATCATGAATTGAATCATGAATTGAATCATGAATCATCAATTGAATCATGAATCAAGAATCATGAATTAAATCATGAATCATAAATCATAAATCAAATCATGAATCATGAATCGAATCATGAATCATGAATCATGAATTGAATCATGAAGCATGAATCATGAATCATGAATCATGAATTGAATTATGAATTGAATCATGAATTGAATCATCAATCATGAATTAAATCATGAATCATAAATCATAAATCGAATCATGAATCATGAATCGAATCATGAATCATGAATTGAATCATGAATCATGAATCATGAATCATGAATTGAATCATGAACCATGTATTGAATCATGAATCATGAATCATGAATTGAATAATGAATCATAAATCATGAATTGAATAATGAATCATGAATTGAATCATGAATTGAATCATGAATCATGAATTGAATAATGAATCATGAATCGAATCATTAATCATGAATTGAATCATGAATCATAAATCATGAATTGAATCATGAATTGAATCATGAATCATCAATTGAATCATGAATCAAGAATCATGAATTAAATCATGAATCATAAATCATAAATCAAATCATGAATCATGAATCGAATCATGAATCATGAATCATGAATTGAATCATGAAGCATGAATCATGAATCATGAATTGAATTATGAATTGAATCATGAATTGAATCATGAATCATGAATTAAATCATGAATCATAAATCATAAATCGAATCATGAATCATGAATCGAATCATGAATCATGAATTGAATCATGAATCATGAATCATGAATCATGAATCATGATTTGAATCATGAACCATGTATTGAATCATGAATCATGAATCATGAATTGAATAATGAATCATAAATCATGAATTGAATAATGAATCATGAATTGAATCATGAATTGAATCATGAATCATGAATTGAATAATGAATCATGAATCGAATCATTAATCATGAATTGAATCATGAATCATGAATTATGAATCATGAATTGAATCATGAATCATGAATTAAATCATGAATTGAATCATGAATCATGAATCATGAATTGAATCATGAATAATGAATCATGAATTAAATCATTAATCATAAATCATGAATTGAATCATGAATTGAATCATGAATCATGAATCATGAATTGAATCATGAATCATGAATCATGAATCATGAATTGAATCATGAATCATGAATCATGAATTGAATCATGAATCATGAATCATGAATCATGAATTGAATCATGAATCATGAATCATAAATTTAATCATGAATCATTAATTGAATCATGAATTGAATCATGAATCATGAATCATGAATTGAATCATGAATCATGAATCATTAATTAAATCATGAATCATGATTCATGAATCGAATCATTTATCATGAATTGAATCATGAATCATGAATCATAAATTATGAATCATGAATTGAATCATGAATCATGATTTGAATCATGAATCATGAATTGAATCATGAATCATGAATCATGAATCATGAATTGAATCATGAATCATGAATCGAATCATGAATCATTAATTGAATCATGAATCATTAATTGAATCATGAATTGAATCATGAATCATGAATTGAATTATGAATTGAATCATGAATTGAATTATGAATCATGAATTAAATCATGAATCATAAATCATAAATCGAATCATGAATCGAATCATGAATCATGAATTGAATCATGAATCATGAATCATGAATTGAATCATGAACCATGAATTGAATCATGAATCATGAATCATGAATTGAATAATGAATCATAAATCATGAATTGAATAATGAATCATGAATTGAATCATGAATTGAATCATGAATCATGAATTGAATAATGAATCATGAATCGAATCATTAATCATGAATTAATCATGACTCATGAAATATGAATCATGAATTGAATCATGAATCATGAATTGAATCATGAATCATGAATCATGAATTGAATCATGAATCATGAATCATGAATCATGAATTAAATCATGAATCATAAATCATGAATTGAATCATGAATTGAATCATGAATCATCAATTGAATCATGAATCAAGAATCATGAATTAAATCATGAATCATAAATCATAAATCAAATCATGAATCATGAATCGAATCATGAATCATGAATTGAATCATGAAGCATGAATCATGAATCATGAATTGAATTATGAATTGAATCATGAATTGAATCATGAATCATGAATTAAATCATGAATCATAAATCATAAATCGAATCATGAATCATGAATCGAATCATGAATCATGAATTGAATCATGAATCATGAATCATGAATCGAATCATGAATCATGAATCATGAATTGAATCATGAATCATGAATCATGAATCATGAATTGAATCATGAATTGAATCATGAATCATGAATCATGAATTGAATCATGAATCATGAATTGAATCATGAAGCATGAATCGAATCATGAATCATGAATCATGAATCGAATCATGAATCATGAATCATGAATTGAATCATGAATCATGAATCGAATCATTAATCATGAATTGAATCATGAATTGAACATAAATCATTAATCAAATCATGAATCATGAATTGAATCATGAATTGAATCATGAATTGAATCATAAATCATGAATCATGAATTGAATCATAAATCATGAATTATGAATCATGAATTGAATCATGAATCATGAATTGAATCATGAATCATAAATCATGAATCGTGAATTGAATCATTAATTGAATCATGAATCATGAATTGAATCATGAATCATGAATCAGAAATTGAATCATGAATCATGAATCATGTATTGAATAATGAATTTGAATCATGAATCATGAATCATCAATTGAATCATGAATCATGAATCATGAATTAAATCATGAATCATAAATCATAAATTGAATCATGAATCATGAATCGAATCATGAATTATGAATCATGAATTGAATCATGAATAATGAATCATGAATCGAATCATGAATAATGAATCATGAATCATGAATCATGAATCGAATCATGAATCATGAATCATGAAATGAATCATGAATCATGAATTGAATCATGAATCATGAATCGAATTATGAATCATTAATCGAATCATGAATCATGAATTGAATCATGAATTGAATCATGAATCATGAGTTGAATTATGAATTGAATCAGAATTGAATCATGAATCATGAATCATGATTTGAATCATGAATCATGAATTGAACCATGAATCATGAATCATGAATTGAATCATGAATCATGAAGTATGAATCATGAATTGAATCATGAATTATGAATCATGAATTGAATCATGAATTGAATCATGAATCATGAATTGAATCATGAATCACGAATCATAAATTGAATCATGAATCAAAAATCATGAATTTAATAATGAAACATGAATCATGAATTGAGTCATGAATCATGAATCGAATCATGAATCATGAATCATAAATTGAATCATGAATCATGAATTGAATCATGAATCATGAATCGAATCATGAATCATGAATCATGAATTGAATCATGAATCAGGAATTGAATCATGAATCATGAATTGAATCATGAATTGAATATAAATCATTAATCAAATCATGAATCATGAATTGAATCATGAATTGAATCATGAATTGAATCATAAATCATGAATCATGAATTGAATCATGAATCATGAATTGAATCATGAATTGAATATAAATCATTAATCAAATCATGAATCATGAATTGAATCATGAATTGAATCATGAATTGAATCATAAATCATGAATCATGAATTGAATCATGAATCATGAATTATGAATCATGAATTGAATCATGAATCATGAATTGAATCATGAATCATGAATTGAATCATGAATCATGAATCATGAATCATGAATTGAATCATTAATTGAATCATGAATCATGAATTGAATCATGAATCATGAATCATAAATTGAATCATGAATCATGTATTGAATAATGAATTTGAATCATGAATCATGAATCATCAATTGAATCATGAATCATGAATCATCAATTAAATCATGAATCATAAATCATAAATTGAATCATGAATCATGAATCGAATCATGAATCATGAATCATGAATTGAATCATGAATCGTGAATTGAATCATGAATCATGAATCGAATTATGAATCATTAATCGAATCATGAATCATGAATTGAATCATGAATTGAATCATGAATCATGAATTGAATTATGAATTGAATCAGAATTGAATCATGAATCATGAATCATGATTTGAATCATGAATCATGATTTTAATCAGGAATCGAATCATGATTTTAATCAGGAATCGAATCATGAATTGAATCATGAATCATGAATTGAATCATGAATCATTAATAGAATCATGAATCATGAATCATGAATCATGAATTGAATCATGAATCATGAATCATGAATTGAATAATAAATCATGAATCATAAATTCAATCATGAATCATTAATTCAATCATGAATCATTAATTGAATCATGAATTGAATCATGAATCATGAATCATGAATCATTAATTGAATCATGAATTGAATCATGAATCATGAATCATGAATTGAATCATATATCATGAATCATTAATTGAATCATGAATCATGATTCATGAATCAAATCATTAATCATGAATTGAATCATGAATCATGAATTATGAATCATGAATTGAATCATGAATCATGATTTGAATCATGAATCATGAATTGAATCAAGAATCATGAATCATAAATTGAATCATGAATCATGAATTGAATCATGAATTGAATCATGAATCATGAATCATCAATTGAATCATGAATCGTGAATCATGAATTGAATCATGAATCATAAATCATAAATCGAATCATAAATCATGAATTGAAACATGAATCATGAATCGTGAATCATGAATTGAATCATGAATCATGAATCAAATCATGAATCATGAATCTTGAATTGAATCATGAATCATGAATTATGAATCATGAAATGAATCATGAATCATGAATTAAAACATGAATCATGAATTATGAATCAGGAATTGAATCAAGAATCATGAATTATGAATCATGAATTGAATCGTGAATTGAATCATGAATCATGAATTGAATCATGAATCATGAAACATGAATCATGAATTGAATCATGAATCATGAATCGAATCATGAATCTTGAATTGAATCATGAATCATGAATTATGAATCATGAATTGAATCATGAATCATGAATCGAATCATGAATCAAGAATTGAATCATAAATTGAATCATAAATCATTAATCGAATCATGAATCATGAATTGAATCATGAATTGAATCATGAATCATGAATCATGAATCATGAAATGAATCATGAATCATAAATCATAAATTAAATCATGAATCATGAATCATGAATTGAATCATTAATTATGACTCAAGAATCATGAATCATGAATCATGAATCATGAATCATGAATCATGAATCATGAATCATGAATTGAATAATGAATCATGAATAATGAATTGAACCATGAATCATGAATCATGAATTGAATAATGAATCATGAATCATGAATTGAATAATGAATCATGAATCGAATCATGAATCATGAATCATGAATTGAATCATGAATCATGAATCATGAATCGAATCATGAATCATGAATTGAATCATGAATTGAATCATGAATCGTGAATTGAATGATGAATTGAATCATGAATTGAATCATGAATCATGAATCATGATTTGAATCATGAATCATGAATTGAACCATGAATCATGAATCATGAATAAAATCATGAATCATGATTTTAATCAGGAATCGAATCATGAATTGAATCATGAATCATGAATTGAATCATGAATCATGAATTGAATCATGAATCATGAATTGAATCATGAATCATTAATTGAATCATGAATCATGAATCATGAATCATGAATTGAATCATGAATCATGAATCATAAATCGAATCATGAATTGAATCATGAATCATGAATTGAATCATGAATCATGAATCATAAATTTAATCATGAATTATGATTCATGAATTGAATCATGAATTGAATCATGAATCATGAATTGAATCATGAATCATGAAACATGAATCATGAATTGAATCATGAATCATGAATTGAATAATGAATCATGAATTATGAATCATGAATCATGAATTATGAATCAGGAATTGAATCAAGAATCATGAAATATGATTCATGAATTGAATCATGAATCGAATCATGAATCAAGAATTGAATCATGAATTGAATCATAAATCATTAATCGAATCATAAATCATGAATTGAATCATGAATTGAATCATGAATCATGAATTGAATCATGAATCATGAATCATGAATTATGAAACATGAATTGAATCATGAATCATGAATTTAATCATGAATCATGAATTAAATCATGAATCATGAATCGTGAATCATGAATCATGAATCATGAAATGAATCATGAATCATGAATTGAATCATGAATCATGAATTATGAACCAGGAATTGAATCAAGAATCATGAATTATGAATCATGAATTGAATCATGAATTGAATCATGAATCATGAATCATAAATTAAAACATGAATCATGAATCATGAATTGAATCATGAATCATGAATCAAATCATGAATCATGAATCGTGAATCATGAATCATGAATCATGAAATGAATCATGAATCATGAATTGAATCATGAATCATGAATTATGAACCAGGAATTGAATCAAGAATCATGAATTATGAATCATGAATTGAATCATGAATTGAATCATGAATCACGAATTGAATCATGAATCATGAAACATGATTCATGAATTGAATTATGAATCATGAATCGAATCATGAATCATGAATCAAGAATTAAATCATGAATCATGAATTATGAATCATGAATTGAATCATAAATCATTAATCGAATCATAAATCATGAATTGAATCATGAATTGAATCATGAATCATGAATTGAATCATGAATCATGAATCGAATCATGAATCATGAATCATGAATTGAAACATAAATCATGAATCATTAATCATGAATCATGAATCATGAATTGAATCATGAATTGAATCATGAATCATGAATTGAATCATGAATCATGAATCGAATCATGAAATATGAATCATGAATTGAATCTTGAATCATGAATCATTAATCATGAATCATGAATTGAATCATGAATTGAATCATGAATCATTAATCGAATCATGAATCATTAATTGAATCATGAATTGAATCATGAATCATAAATTGAATCATGAATTGAATCATGAATCATGAATCATGAATTGAATCATGAATCATGAATCGAATCATGAATCATGAAATGAATCATGAATCATGAATTGAATCATGAATCATGAATTATGAATCATGAATTGAATCATGAATTGAATCATGAATCATGAATCATGAATTGAATCATGAAACATAAATTATTAATTTAATCATGAAACATGAATCATGAATTGAATCATGAATCATGAATCGAATCATGTATTGAATCATGAATCATGAATCGAATCATGAATCATGAATTGAATCATAAATGATGAATCATAAATCGAATCATGAATCATGAATTGAATCATGAATTGAGTCATAAATCATTAATTAAATCATGAATCATGAATTGAATCATGAATTGAATCATGAATCACGAATTGAATCATGAATCATGAATCATGAATTGAATCTTGAATCATGAATCTTGAATTGAATCATGAATCATGAATCATGAATCATGAATTGAATCATGAATCATGATTTTAATCAGGAATTGAATCATGAATTGAATCATGAATCATGAATCATGAATCATGAATTGAATCATGAATCATGAATCATGAATCATGAATTGAATCATGAATTGAATCATAAATCATGAATCATGAATCATGAATTGAATCATGAATCATGAATCATGAATTATGAATCATGAATTGAATCATGAATCATGAATTGAATCATGAATCATGAATTGAATCATGAATTGAATCATGAATCATGAATTGAATCATGAATCATGAATCATAAATTGAATCATGAATCATGAATCATGAATTGAATAATGAATTGAATCATGAATCATGAATCATCAATTGAATCATGAATCATCAATCATGAATTAAATCATGAATCATAAATCATAAATCTATTCACGAATCATGAATCATGAATTGAATCATGAATCATGAATTAAATCATGAATCATAAATCATAAATCGAATCATGAATCATGAATCGAATCATGAATCATGAATTGAATCATGAATCATGAATCATGAATCATGAATTGAATCATGAATCATGAATCGAATCATGAATCATGAATCATGAATCCTGAATCATGAATCGAATCATGAATCATGAATCATGAATCGAATCATGAATCATAAATCATGAATCATAAATCATGAAATGAATCATGAATCATGAATTTAATCATGAATCATGAATCATGAATCATGAATTGAATCATGAATCATGAATCATGAATTGAATCATGAATCATGAATTGAATAATGAATCATGAATCATGAATTGAATCATGAATCATGAATCGTGAATTGAATCATGAATCATGAATTAAATAATGAATCATGAATCATGAATTGAACCATGAATCATGAATCATGAATTGAATAATGAATCATGAATCATGAATTTAATAATGAATCATGAATCGAATCATGAATCATGATTCATGAATTGAATCATGAATCATGAATCATGAATTGAATCAGGAATCATGAATCATGAATCGAATCATGAATCATGAATCATGAATTGAATCAGGAATCATGAATCATGAATCGAATCATGAATCATCAATCAAATCGTGAATCATGAATTGAATCATGAATTGAATCATGAATCATGAATCATGAATCATGAATCATGAAATGAATCATGAATCATGAATCATGAATCATGAATCATGAAATGAATCATGAATCATGAATCATGAATTGAATCATGAATCATGAATCATGAATTGATTAATGAATCATGAATTGAATAATGAATCATGAATCATGAATTGAACCATGAATCATGAATTATGAATTGAATAATGAATCATGAATCAAGAATTAAATCATGAATCATGAATTGAATAATGAATCATGAATCATGAATTGAACCATGAATCATGAATCATGAATCGAATCATAAATCATGAATCAAGAATTAAATCATGAATCATGAATTATGAATTATGAATTGAATCATAAATCATTAATCGAATAATAATTCATGAATTGAATCATGAATTGAATCATGAATCATGAATCGAATCATGAATCATGAATCATGAATTGAAACATAAATCATGAATCATTAATCATGAATCATGAATTGAATCATGAATTGAATCATGAATCGTTAATCGAATCATGAATCATTAATTGAATCATGAATTGAATCATGAATCATAAATTGAATCATGAATTGAATCATGAATCATGAATCATGAATTGAATCATGAATCATGAATCGAATCATGAATCATGAAATGAATCATGAATCATGAATTAAATCATGAATCATGAATTATGAATCATGAATTGAATCATGAATTGAATCATGAATCATGAATCATGAATTGAATCATGAAACATGAATTATTAATTTAATCATGAAACATGAATCATGAATTGAATCATGAATCATGAATTGAATCATGAATCATGAATCGAATCATGTATTGAATCATGAATCATGAATCGAATCATGAATCATGAATTGAATCATAAATGATGAATCATGAATCGAATCATGAATCATGAATTGAATCATGAATTGAGTCATAAATCATTAATTAAATCATGAATCATGAATTGAATCATGATATGAATCATGAATCACGAATTGAATCATGAATCATGAATCATGAATTGAATCTTGAATCATGAATCTTGAATTGAATCATGAATCATGAATCATGAATTGAATCATGAATCATGATTTTAATCAGGAATTGAATCATGAATTGAATCATGAATCATGAATCATGAATCCTGAATTGAATCATGAATCATGAATCATGAATCATGAATTGAATCATGAATTGAATCATAAATCATGAATCATGAATTGAATCATGAATCATGAATCATGAATTATGAATCATGAATTGAATCATGAATCATGAATTGAATCATGAATCATGAATTGAATCATGAATTGAATCATGAATCATGAATTGAATCATGAATCATGAATCATAAATTGAATCATGAATCATGAATCATGAATTGAATAATGAATTAAATCATGAATCATGAATCATCAATTGAATCATGAATCATCAATCATGAATTAAATCATGAATCATAAATCATAAATCTATTCACGAATCATGAATCATGAATTGAATCATGAATCATGAATTAAATCATGAATCATAAATCATAAATCGAATCATGAATCATGAATCGAATCATGAATCATGAATTGAATCATGAATCATGAATCATGAATCATGAATCATGAATTGAATCATGAATCATGAATCGAATCATGAATCATGAATCATGAATCATGAATCGAATCATGAATCATGAATCATGAATCATGAATCATGAATCGAATCATGAATCATAAATCATGAATCATAAATCATGAAATGAATCATGAATCATGAATTTAATCATGAATCATGAATCATGAATTGAATCATGAATCATGAATCATGAATTGAATCATGAATCATGAATTGAATAATGAATCATGAATCATGAATTGAATCATGAATCATGAATTGAATAATGAATCATGAATCATGAATTGAACCATGAATCATGAATCATGAATTGAATAATGAATCATGAATCATGAATTGAATAATGAATCATGAATCGAATCATGAATCATGATTCATGAATTGAATCATGAATCATGAATCATGAATTAAATCAGGAATCATGAATCATGAATCGAATCATGAATCATTAATCAAATCGTGAATCATGAATTGAATCATGAATTGAATCATGAATCATGAATCATGAATCATGAATCATGAAATGAATCATGAATCATGAATCATGAAATGAATCATGAATCATGAATCATGAATTGAATCATGAATCATGAATCATGAATTGATTAATGAATCATGAATTGAATAATGAATCATGAATCATGAATTGAATAATGAATCATGAATCGAATCATGAATCATGAATTGAATCATGAATCATGAATTATGAATCATGAATCATGAATTATGAATCATGAATCATGATTCATGAATCATGAATCATGAATCATGAATCATGAATTGAATCATGAATCATGAATCATGAATTGAATCATGAATCATGAATTGAATCATGAATCATGAATTGAATCATGAATCATGAATTATGAAACATGAATTGAATTATGAAACATGAATTGAATCATGAATCATGAATTTAATCATGAATCATGAATTAAATCATGAATCATGAATTATGAATCATGAATTGAATCATGAATCATGAATCATGAAATGAATCATAAATCATGAATCATGAATTGAATCATGAATCATGAATCATGAATTGAATCATGAATCATAAATTGAATAATGAATCATGAATCATGAATTGAACCATGAATCATGAATTATGAATTGAATAATGAATCATGAATCATGAATTGAATAATGAATCATGAATCGAATCATGAATCATGAATTGAACCATGAATCATGAATTATGAATCATGAATCATGAATTATGAATCATGAATCATGAATCATGAATCATGAATCATGAATCATGAATCATGAATTGAATCATGAATCATGAATCATGAATTGAATCATGAATCATGACTTGAATCATGAATCATGAATCATGAATTGAATCATGAATTGAATCATAAATCATGAATCATTAATTGAATCATGAATCATGAATCATGAATTGAATCATGAATCATGAATCATGAATCATTAATTGAATCATGAATTGAATCATGAATCATGAATTGAATCCTGAATCATGAATCATAAATTGAATCATGAATCATGAATTGAATAATGAATTGAATCATGAATCATGAATCATCAATTGAATCATGAATCATGAATTAAATAATAAATCATAAATCATAAATCGAATCATGAATCATGAATCGAATCATGAATCATGAATCATGAATCATGAATTGAATCACGAATCATCAATTGAATTATGAATCATGAATCATGAATTAATTCATGAATCATAAATTATAAATCAAATCATGAATCATGAATCGAATCATGAATCATGAATTAAATCATGAATTGAATCATAATTCATGAATCATGAATCCTGAAATGAATCATGAATCATGAATTGAATCATGAATCATGAATTATGAATTATGAATTGAATCATGAATCATGAATTATGAATCATGAATTGAATCATGAATTGAATCATGAATCATGAATCATGAATTGAATCATGAATCATGAATCATGAATTATGAATCATGAATTGAATCATGAATCATGAATTGAATCATGAATCATGAATTGAATCATGAATTGAATCATGAATCATGAATTGAATCATGAATCATGAATCATAAATTGAATCATGAATCATGAATCATGAATTGAATAATGAATTAAATCATGAATCATGAATCATCAATTGAATCATGAATCATCAATCATGAATTAAATCATGAATCATAAATCATAAATCTATTCACGAATCATGAATCATGAATTGAATCATGAATCATGAATTAAATCATGAATCATAAATCATAAATCGAATCATGAATCATGAATCGAATCATGAATCATGAATTGAATCATGAATCATGAATCATGAATCATGAATCGAATCATGAATCGTGAATCATGAATCATGAATCATGAAATGAATCATGAATTGAATCTTGAATTATGAATTGAATCATGAATCATGAATCATGAATAATAAATTGAATCATGAATCATGAATCATGAATTGAATCATGAATTATGAATTGAATAATGAATCATGAATCATGAATTGAACCATGAATCATGAATCATGAATTGAATAATGAATCATGAAATGAATCATGAATCATGAATTGAATAATGAATCATGAATCGAATCATGAATCATGATTTATGAATTGAATCATGAATCATGAATCATGAATTGAATCATGAATCATGAATCATGAACTGAATCATGAATCATGAATTGAACCATGAATCATGAATCATGAATTGAATCATGAATCATGATTTTAATCAGGAATCGAATCATGAATTGAATCATGAATCATGAATTGAATCATGAATCATGAATTGAATCATGAATCATGAATCATGAATTGAATCATGAATCATGAATCATGAATCGAATCATGAATCATGAATCATAATTCAAATCATGAATCATGAATCATGAATCATGAATCATGAATCGAATCATGAATCATGATTCAAATCATGAATCATGAAATGAATCATGAATCATGAATCGAATCATGAATCATGATTCAAATCATGAATCATGAAATGAATCATGAATCATGAATTGAATCATGAATCATGAATTATGAATCATGAATCATGAATCATGAAATGAATCATGAATCATGAATCATGAAATGAATCATGAATCATGAATCATGAATCATGAAATGAATCATGAATCGTGAATCATGAATCATGAATCATGAATTATGACTCATGAATCATGAATCATGAAATGAATCATGAATCATGAATCATGAATTATGAATCATGAATCATGAATCATGAAATGAATCATGAATTGAATCTTGAATTATGAATTGAATCATGAATCATGAATCATGAATCATGAATCATAAATTGAATCATGAATCATGAATCATGAATTGAATCATGAATCATGAATTTAATAATGAATCATGAATCATGAATTGAACCATGAATCATGAATCATGAATTGAATAATGAATCATGAAATGAATCATGAATCATGAATTGAATAATGAATCATGAATCGAATCATGAATCATGATTTATGAATTTGAATCATGAATCATGAATCATGAATTGAATCATGAATCATGAATCATGAACTGAATCATGAATCATGAATTGAACCATGAATCATGAATCATGAATTGAATCATGAATCATGATTTTAATCAGGAATCGAATCATGAATTGAATTATGAATCATGAATTGAATCATGAATCATGAATTGAATCATGAATCATGAATCATGAATTGAATCATGAATCATGAATCATGAATCGAATCATGAATCATGAATCATGAACCATGAATCATTAATTATGAATCATGAATTATGAATCATGAAATGAATCATGAATCATGAATCATGAATCATGAATCGAATCATGAATCGTGAATCATGAATCATGAATCATGAAATGAATCATGAATTGAATCTTGAATTATGAATTGAATCATGAATCATGAATCATGAATCATGAATCATAAATTGAATCATGAATCATGAATCATGAATTGAATCATGAATAATGAATCATGAAATGAATCATGAATCATGAATTGAACCATGAATCATGAATCATGAATTGAATAATGAATCATGAAATGAATCATGAATCATGAATTGAATAATGAATCATGAATCGAATCATGAATCATGATTTATGAATTGAATCATGAATCATGAATCATGAATTGAATCATGAATCATGAATCATGAACTGAATCATGAATCATGAATTGAACCATGAATCATGAATCATGAATTGAATCATGAATCATGATTTTAATCAGGAATCGAATCATGAATTGAATCATGAATCATGAATTGAATCATGAATCATGAATTGAATCATGAATCATGAATCATGAATTGAATCATGAATCATGAATCATGAATCGAATCATGAATCATGAATCATAATTCGAATCATGAATCATGAATCATGAATCATGAATCGAATCATGAATCATGATTCAAATCATGAATCATGAAATGAATCATGAATCATGAATCGAATCATGAATCATGATTCAAATCATGAATCATGAAATGAATCATGAATCATGAATTGAATCATGAATCATGAATTATGAATCATGAATCATGAATCATGAAATGAATCATGAATCATGAATCATGAAATGAATCATGAATCATGAATCATGAATCATGAATCATGAATCATGAAATGAATCATGAATCGTGAATCATGAATCATGAATCATGA